>NC_091989.1:192052871-192334102 GCF_044704955.1 Pristiophorus japonicus
GGGTGTGTATGAGTGTGTATGAGTGTGTATGAGTGTGTGAGTGTGTGTGCGAGATCTGATTTATAACAGGACGGAAGAAGTAATAAAAACAAACTGGAATCTGACGTGAATGGAAAAGATCAAAGAAGAATCCTGTAAATGTTCAGAGTTTGTTCACTTGATTTCTATAGCATCTTTAACGCAGCGAAATGTCCCACACAGACACCGATGTGTTGTGGGACTGACTCTCCTGTAACCAGCCCTGCTCCCTCTGCTTGCAAACACTCAGTGCTCAACGCAATAATTGTCCAATTTCTATTTTGAATTGTGTTTCAGACGGTAATCCACAAATGGAGCTGATGGCTCAGATGTACCATGGATACCAATAGTGCCCTGGGATCTTTTACATCCACCTGAGAGGACAGACGGGGCCTCGGTTTAACGTCTCATCTCAAAGACGGCCCCTCCGACAGTGCGGCGCTCCCTCAGTACTGCCCCTCTGACAGTGCAGCATTCCCTCAGTACTGCCCCTCCGACATTGCGGCACTCCCTCAGTACTGCCCCTCCAACACTCCCTCAGTACTGCCCCTCCGACAGTGCGGCACTCCCTCAGTACTGTCCCTCCGACAGTGCGGCACTCCCTCAGTACTGCCCCTCTGACAGTACGGCACTCCCTCAGTACTGCCCCTCCGACAGTGCGGCACTCCCTCAGTACTGTCCCTCCGACAGTGCGGTGCTCCCTCAGTACTGCCCCTCCGACAGTGCGGCACTCCCTCAGTACTGTCCCTCCGACAGTGCGGTGCTCCCTCAGTACTGCCCCTCCGACAGTGCGGCACTCCCTCAGTACTGCCCCTCCGACAGTGCAGCACTCCCTCAGTACTGCCCCTCCGACAGTGCGGCACTCCCTCAGTACTGCCCCTCCGACAGTGCTGCGCTCCCTCAGTGCTGCACTCCGTCAGTACCACACTGTCCGCCTGGATTGTGTGCTCCAGTCCGTGGACTGGGACCTGAACCCATGACCCTCTGACCCAGAGGCCAGAGTGCTGCCCACTGAGCCATGGCTGGCACCACCTTCTCAGGGCTACAGGGGATGGGCAATAAAACCTGGCTTGCCAGCGACGCCGACACTCAGAGAATGAGTAAAAGGACAACTGTCCTCTGTGGCTTGCCGTCCGTTCCCTGATTCCCCGCGGATCGTCCTGGGTGGGGCAGATACTTGGTAAAAGCAATTTCTTATCCCGAGCTTGGGCTGATGGAGGGTGCGGAATTATTTCACTTTTGTCTGGTTTTGTGTTTGAGAACTAAGGCCAGTGAGGGATTAACCTGATCAATGGGGGACGTGGTGAAGAATGTTTACACTGCAGAATCTCATAATTATAGAGCTCGTCTTTGTAAATATTTATCAAGATTATTTATCTAGCTTGGGGACCGACTGTATCAAAAACTTTTCAACATTCCCTTCATTCTTTAACTTAGAAAGTCAGCTGTGGCTCAGTGGGCAGTTCTCTCGCCTCTGGGTCAGAAGGTCGTGGGTTCAAGTCCCAATCCAGGGATTTGAGCACAAAAACCCAGGCCGACACTCGCAGTGCAGTACCGAGGGAGTGCTGCACTGTTGGAGGGGCAGTACTGAGGGAGTGCCGCACTGTTGGAGGGGCAGTACTGAGGGAGTGCCGCACTGTCGGAGGGGCAGTACTGAGGGAGTGCCGCACTGTTGGAGGGGCAGTACTGAGGGAGCGCCGCAGTCGGAGGGGCGGTACTGAGGGAGTGCTGCACTGTCGGAGGGGCAGTACTGAGGGAGTGCCGCACTGTCGGAGGAGCAGTACTGAGAGAGTGCCGCACTGTCGGAGGAGCAGTACTGAGAGAGTGCCGCACTGTCGGAGGGGCAGTACCGAGGGAGGGCCGCACTGTCGGAGGGGCAGTACTGAGGGAGCGCTGCACTGTCGGAGGGGCAGTACTGAGGGAGCGCTGCACTGTCGGAGGGGCAGTACTGAGGGAGCGCTGCACTGTCGGAGGGTTAGTACTGAGGGAGCGCCGCACTGTTGGAGGGGCAGTACTGAGGGAGTGCTGCACTGTCGGAGGGGCAGTACTGAGGGAGCGCTGCACTGTCGGAGGGGCAGTACTGAGGGAGTGCTGCACTGTCGGAGGGGCAGTACTGAGGGAGTGCTGCACTGTCGGAGGTGCCGTCTTTCAGATGAGACGTTAAACCGAGGCCCTGTCTGCTCTCTCAGGTGGATGTAAAAGATCCCATGGCACTATTTTGAAGAAGAGCAGGAAGAGTTATCCCCGGTGTCCTGGGGCCAATATTTATCCCTCAATCAACATCACTAAAACAGATTCTCTGGTCATTGTTCACATTGTTGTTTGCGGGATCTTGCTATGCGCAAATTATCTGCCGCATTTCCTGCATTACAACAGCGACTACACTCCAAATGTATTTATTTGGCTGTACGGTACTTTGGGACGACCATGGAAGTTACTGTATAATAGCAAATCATTCTCTCACATACAGAATCGAGGCGTTTACCATCGTTATGGGGAAGTTGGACAGATCCCGTGGAACGGACCCCAAAAAGAGTCAAGGGATCGAGAAAAATAATTGGAGAAATAAGGGAGACATGAAGCATTAGAATAGGAGTTAGCAGCACCGGTGGGAACAGCATCATTCGGAGAGGAGAGCAAGAGCAACAGCTTCACTATCACAGTCACAGTGATTACTCCGTATTTAAAATCTATTTTCACCCCTTCAAAAGGTGATTTTCACAGCATTATATCGGGCAAAATATTACCTGACAGCCCATAATCTGTATCGTTGTAACATCAGCCGTCCGTTTACCATCGTTGGGTACAGGTAATCTGCATTCCAATGACTGCCTGGCTTCTGAATATCCAGATGTATTAGGAGAAAGAAAGACTTGCATTTATATAGCGCCTTTCACAACCTCAGGACGTCCCAAAGCGCTTTACAGCCAATGAAGTGCAGTTTGAAGTGTAGTCACTGTTGTAATGTGGGAAACGTGGCAGCCAATTTGCGCACAGCAAGCTCCCACACACAGCAATGTGATAATGACCAGATCATCTTTGGTTATTCTGTTGATTATGTTGGAGAGGAACATATAATCCAATCAAATGATAAAGATGTCAAGATTAGCATCAAATCCCACCAGAAACAAAGGGAGACTTTCCCAACTAAATCAGAATGTTATTATCGAAGTCTGTAAACCATTCCAGTCTCTTGCGGTACCCAGCAGTCACTGACGGCAAGTGTACCAGTGGACAGCAACAACAGTAATGTATTTATATAGCCACACTGCAATCAGCGACCTGGCTTCGTAGCCATCGCCCTCCTGCAGCAGCTCGCGCTGTTCCCTGCCATGGTATGCCTCCACACGCTGCTCCCTGTAATGGCCCCAGGTCAGTGAGCACAGGGGGTGATGGGTGAGCGGGACTCGGTGTGAGTTAGGACACGGGGCAGTGAGCACAGGGGGTGATCGGTGAGCGGGACTCGGTGTGAGTTAGGACATGGGACAGTGAGCACAGGGGGTGATGGGTGAGCGGGACTCGGTGTGAGTTAGGACACGGGGCAGTGAGCACAGGGGGTGATGGGTGAGCGGGACTCGGTGTGAGTTAGGACATGGGACAGTGAGCACAGGGGGTGATGGGTGAGCGGGACTCGGTGTGAGTTAGGACACGGGGCAGTGAGCACAGGGGGTGATGGGTGAGCGGGACTTGGTGCGAGTTAGGACACGGGTCAGTGAGCACAGGGGGTGATGGGTGAGCGGGACTCGGTGCGAGTTAGGCCACGGGGCAGTGAGCACAGGGGGTGATGGGTGAGTGGGACTGGGTGTGAGTTAGGACACGGGTCAGTGAGCACAGGGGGTGATGGGTGAGCGGGACTTGGTGCGAGTTAGGACACGGGGAAGTGAGCACAGGGGGTGATGGGTGAGCGGGACTTGTTGCGAGTTAGGACACGGGGCAGTGAGCACAGGGGGTGATGGGTGAGTGGGACTCGGTGTGAGTTAGGACACGGGTCAGTGAGCACAGGGGGTGATGGGTGAGTGGGACTCGGTGTGAGTTAGGACACGGGGCAGTGAGCACAGGGGGTGATGGGTGAGCGGGACTCGGTGTGAGTTAGGACACGGGTCAGTGAGCACAGGGGGTGATGGGTGAGCGGGACTCGGTGTGAGTTAGGACACGGGGCAGTGAGCACAGGGGGTGATGGGTGACCGGGACTTGGTGTGAGTTAGGACATGGGGCACAGGGGGTGATGGGTGAGTGGGACTTGGTGTGAGTTAGGACACGGGGCAGTGAGCACAGGGGGTGATGGGTGAGTGGGACTGGGTGTGAGTTAGGACACGGGTCAGTGAGCACAGGGGGTGATGGGTGAGCGGGACTTGGTGCGAGTTAGGACACGGGGAAGTGAGCACAGGGGGTGATGGGTGAGCGGGACTTGTTGCGAGTTAGGACACGGGGCAGTGAGCACAGGGGGTGATGGGTGAGTGGGACTCGGTGTGAGTTAGGACACGGGTCAGTGAGCACAGGGGGTGATGGGTGAGTGGGACTCGGTGTGAGTTAGGACACGGGGCAGTGAGCACAGGGGGTGATGGGTGAGCGGGACTCGGTGTGAGTTAGGACACGGGGCAGTGAGCACAAGGGGTGATGGGTGAGTGGGACTCGGTGTGAGTTAGGACACGGGGCAGTGAGCACAGGGGGTGATGGGTGAGTGGGACTCGGTGTGAGTTAGGACACGGGGCAGTGAGCACAGGGGGTGATGGGTGAGCGGGACTCGGTGTGAGTTAGGACACGGGGCAGCCGAGTTTTGGATCACCTCTCGTTTATGTTGCGTAGAATGTGGGAGGCCAGCCAGGAGTGCATTGTAATAGTCAAGTCTAGAGGTAACAAAGGCATGGATGAAGGCTTCAGCAGCGGATGAGCTGAGGCAAGGGCAGGGACGGGCGATGTTACAGTGGTGGAAATAGGCGGTTTTAGTAATGTTGCAGATATGTGGTCGAAAGCTCATTTCAGGGTCAAGCATGACACCGAGGTTCTTCACTCAGAGAGTTGTTAACCTGTGGAATTCTCTACCGCAGAGAGTTGTTGATGCCAGTTCATTAGATATATTCAAGAGGGAGTTAGATATGGCCCTTATAGCTAAAGGAGAGTGAATTACAACAGTGACTACACTTCAAAAGGTACTTCATTGGCTGTAAAGCACTTTGGGACGTCCGCTGGTTGTGAAAGGCGCAATAGAAATGAAAGTGTTTCTTTTCTTTCAATATTTGCAAATGTCTTTGAACGAGACTGGGGAGTTTTACAGGAGAATATTGTCCCCTCCCTTCCAATTAAACCCCAACAACTGGTATAGCGAGCCTGAAGTTCCAGCAACATGCCATCCCTGTGGTTACTCAACTCTCATTCTGCCCCTCGGTTTCTCTGCTTTTGTCCTGAAGGCTCCGGGAGAATGTTCAACAGTTCCACTCACCCTCCACATCCCCAGTCCCAAGCAAGTGTTTGCGGGCAGGACGTTCAGTCAGATCGGAGTCGGAGGGCACCACACTCCGCCCCGTCCGAGCCAGTCCCCACACTCCGTACCGAACCTCTCCCATTGCCAGTGGCAGCAGCACCATCCCCGGAAGGTTCCATGCTGTTCACCCACCCCGACCCGAACGTGTCGAAACCCCACTCCAGTCTCCCCGCACCCCCTGACCCACCGCCCTGCCACTACAGTCGAGCTGTCGGAGTGGCAGGATCCAGGGGGAAGGCCAAGGGGGTGTTTGCTCTGCCTGTCTGCCTCTCTCCCGCGGGGTTTGTTCGTGACTGGGTGGCCCTGCAGAACCTATAGACTCGACCACTCCAACACTGTCCTGGCTGGCCTCCCACATTCGACCCGACGTAAACTAGAGCTGATCCAAAACTCAGCTGCCCATGTCCTAACTCACACCCAGTCCGGCTCATCCATCACCCCCTGTGCTCACTGCCCCACGTCCTAACTCACACCGAGTCCCGCTCACCCATCACCCCCTGTGCTCACTGCCTCATGTCCTAACTCACACCAAGTCCCACTCACACATCACCCCCTGTGCTCGCTGCCCCATGTCCTAACTCACACCTAGTCCCGCTCACCCATCACCCCCTGTGCTCACTGCCCCGTGTCCTAACTCGCACCGAGTCCCACTCACCCATCACCCGCTGTGCTCACTGCCCCATGTCCTAACTCACACCCAGTCCCACTCACCCATCACCCCCTGTGCTCGCTGACCTACATTGGCTCCCAGTTAAGCAACACCTCAATTTCTAAATTCTCATCCTTGTTTTCAAATCCCTCCATGGCCCTCGCCCCTCCCTATCTCTGTAATCTCCTCCAGCCCCACAACCCCCCGAGATGTCTGCACTCCTCTAATTCTGTCCTCCTGAGCATCCCTGATTATAATCACTCAAACATTGTTGCCTGGGCCCCAAGCTCTGGAACTCCCTGCCTAAACCTCTCCGCCTCTCTACCTCTCTTTCCTCCTTCAAGACGCTTCTTAAAACCGACCTTTTTGACCAAGATTTTGGTCACCTGCGCTAATTTCTCCTTTGTGGCTCGGTGTCAATTTCTTTGTGTCATAATGCTCTTGTGAAGCACCTTGGGATGTTTTACTATGTTAAAGGCGCTATATAAATACACATTGTTGTTGTAATGTGAGAAACGCGGCAGCCAATTTGCGCACAGCAAGCTCCCACAAACAGCAAAGCGATAATGATCAGATAATCTGTTTTAGTGATGTCGATTGGCCAGGATGCCAGGGAGAACTCCCCTGCTCTTCTTCGAAACAGTGCCATGCGATCTTTTACTTCCCATTGAGAGGCCATTCAGCCCATCTCGTCTGTGCTGGCTCTGTAACAGAGCGATCCAATCGGTCCCACTCTCTCTGCTCTTTCCCCACAGCCCGGCAAATTATTGCTCTTAAAACATTTATCCAATTTCCGGTTTGAAAGTCATTATTGTAAATGCTTGCACCGTCCTTTCAGGCAGCGCGTTCCAGATAACAACAACTCACTGCGTAAATGTTTTTTCACAACCTCAAGATGTCCTGAAGTGCTTTACAGCCAATGAAGTGCTGTTGAAGTTAGTCACTGTTGTAATGTAGGGATCACAGCAGCCAATTCCGCACAGCAAGCTCCCACACACAGCAATGTGAGAATGACCAGATAATCTGTTTCAGTGATGTGGATTGAGGGATAAATATTGGCCCCAGGATACTGAGGAGAACTATCCTGCAGAGGGAGTGCCGCACTGTCGGGGGGGCAGTACTGAGGGAGTGCCGCACTGTCGGAGGGGCAGTACTGAGGGAGTGCCGCACTGTTGGAGGGACAGTACTGAGTGAGTGCTGCACTGTCGGAGGGACAGTACTGAGGGAGCGCCGCACTGTCGGAGGAGCAGTACTGAGGGAGTGCCGCACTGTTGGAGGGGCAGTACTGAGTGAGTGCTGCACTGTCGGAGGGGCAGTACTGAGGGAGTGCCACACTGTCGGAGGGGCAGTACTGAGGGAGCGCCGCACTGTCGGAGGGGCAGTACTGAGGGAGCGCCGCACTGTTGGAGGGGCAGTACTGAGGGAGCGCCGCACTGTCGGAGGGGCAGTACTGAGGGAGTGCCGCACTGTCGGAGGGGCAGTACTGAGGGAGTGCCGCACTGTCGGAGATCAGTACTGAGGGAATGCCGCACTGTCGGAGGCGCAGTACTGAGGGAGTGCCGCACTGTCGGAGGGGCAGTACTGAGGGAGTGCCACACTGTCGGAGGGGCAGTACTGAGGGAGCACCGCACTGTCGGAGGGGCGGTACTGAGGGAGTGCTGCACTGTCGGAGGGGCAGTACTGAGGGAGTACCGCACTGTTGGAGGGGCAGTACTGAGGAAGCACCGCACTGTCGGAGGAGCAGTACTGAGGGAGCGCCGCACTGTCGGAGGGGCAGTACTGAGGGAGTGTCGCACTGTCGGAGGGGCAGTACTGAGGGAGTGCTGCACTGTCGGAGGGGCAGTACTGAGGGAGTGCCGCACTGTCGGAGGGGCAGTACTGAGGGAGTGCTGCACTGTCGGAGGGGCAGTACTGAGGGAGCACCGCACTGTCGGAGGGGCAGTACTGAGGGAGTGCAGCACTGTCGGAGGGGCAGTACTGAGGGAGCACCGCACTGTCGGAGGGGCAGTACTGAGGGAGTACCGCACTGTTGGAGGGGCAGTACTGAGGAAGCACCGCACTGTCGGAGGAGCAGTACTGAGGGAGCGCCGCACTGTCGGAGGTGCTGCCTTTCGGATGAGACATTAAACTGAGGTCCCACCTGCTCTCTCAGGTTCATGTGAAAGATCCGGTGGCACTATTTCGAAGAAGAGTAGGGAGTCCTCCCCGGTGTCCTGAATGAAGTACTTTTGGAGTGTAGTCACTGTTGTAATGTGGGGAACGCGGCAGCCAATTTACACACAGCAAGCTCCCACACACAGCAATGTGAGAATGAGCAGATCATCTCATCTTTGAGTGATATTGATTGAGGTTTAAATATTGCCCCCAGGACACGGGGGGAGGACCCAGCTCTTGTTTGAAATAGTGGCCGTGGGATCTTTAATGTCCACCTGAGGGAGCCTCAGAAAGATAGGAAGGAAAAATGTGTGGCTGGAATTGAATTGAAAAGTGGGCGGGCTGTCTGGCGGCGTGGACAAAGCAGGAGGCACCGGGACAGTGATTCTACACACACAACCTTTTAAGAAATCATCTTTTAATGTAGAATAAAGGTGAGTGAGGAGTTTTGGTGTTTTGAGGAGGGAGAAATGACCAACTGGGGAGAGGGTGCGGATTGAGGGAGAATGATTGGGGATGGAATAAATAGAGGGAGGGGCTGAGGAGGGGGTTCAGATCCTCCCGATGTCCCGCCCCAGTTCTCAGTCGCTGCAGAGCCGCCTCGGCGAGTGGAGCAGGTCATTGTGCTGCTGCCAGGGACCGAGCGGTAGGTCTGGGGGCTCAGGGTTATTGTCGGGCTCGGGAGCCGGAGGGCTTTATGCTCCAGCCCCGGGCGGTGAGCTGGTGCCGGGGGGTTTGGGCTCTGGGAGGGGGGGGAGGATTTATTTCTGTTTCTTTGTTCTCCATGTGCTCGGCCCCTTCCCCTTCCCCTTCCCTGCCCACTGCAGTCGGTTACAGGAGCCGCGGGAATCTCCGGCCCCTTTAGCAGGAGTTTCTGTCCTGTTAATGCGCCGCTTTCCCCTCCTGTGTCCCGTTTATCAGGAGCTGCTGACCTGTCTCCTTTTTTTTAAAAAAAGATAAGTTTGCTCTTTCCCCACCCTGTCCCGTTTAGCAGGAGCCCCCCCCCCCCCCCCCAACCGTGAGATTTCCCGCTGACCAGAGTAAGGCTTCTATGGCCGAATAGCCCGCAGTCGGTCTGTTTAATGGATTTTGCGGCACCGAACCTTCCAGAACCCCCCTTCCCTTCCCCCCCCCCCCAAACACCACTCACTGGGAAGGTTTGAAGAAATGTCCCGTCAATGAGATTCGAAACTGTTCAATTCAATTTAAATCTTGTAGTTAAAATACTGACTTTCTCTGTTGCTTGGTTTGGTCTCTGTCTGTCTGTGTCTCTGTCTGTGTCTATCTCTCTGTCTGTGTGTGTCTCTGTGTGTCTATCTCTCTGTGTGTGTCTCTGTCTATCTCTCTCGTCTGTGTGTCTCTGTCTGTCTATCTCCCTCTGTGTGTCTCTGTCTGTCTATCTCTCTGTCTGTTTGTGTGTGTCTTTGTCTCTCTCTCTGTTTGTGTCTCTCTCTGTCGCTGCCTCTGTCTGTCTGTGTCTATCTCTCTGTCTGTGTGTCTCTGTCTCGGTTTGACCCTCTGACGGTCAGTGTTTGGGGGGGAATCCGATCCGCGGCTCCTGGGGCGGGGCTCAAACCCCGGGGACTGTTGCCCGGAGCCGCGGGACTTACCCCGGGAGCCGACCCCACCCCCCGGGGTCTGCGGGGAAGGGGCGAGAGAAGGGTCCCTGTACAACCCCCCCGGACCCGGGACCTCACCCTGCGGGCTCGGGGGGGTGGGGGGGGTAAGGGAGAGACCGGGGGGTGGGGGGGTTCAGGTACACTCTCTCCCCCCGGGTCTGTGGTTCCTGCCGGGGGGGGGGGGGGAGAGCGACCACTGAGACCCAGCCCCACAACCCCTGGGTATCCCGCTGGAGAAATCCCATCAGTTCCCGGAGGCTCGGAACATTTTATCCACATTCGGGAATCTCGCCACCGGTTAAATTGTTCCCAACAATTGGGAGAAGGGAATGGTTTCCCATTGACTGGGATTTCCCAACTCCGGCAATAGCCCCCCCCCACAATCCACGGGAGGGGGGGGTCGCTGCCTCCCTGCGGTTTGCGGCGGTCGGTGCTGGGACTGACTTGAACGGCATCGTTTCCCCCCCGTTACCCCCAATGCACCCCTCACATACCCCCAGTCACCCCTCTTAATCTGCAGGAAGGTAGGTGGGGGAGGTCCTGTTAATCCGGGGAGGAAAGGGTGAGCCGACCCCGAAAGGGAAGTGACTGACTGCTCTTGATCTGGGAGTGACCCTGTTCGAGGGGTGGGGTGTTCCCCCTCTGGGTGAGGGAGGGGAGTGATCCCCCCCCCCCCACTGTGTGTGTGTGGTGGTGGGGGGCTCCTCTCTCCCCACCCGGGTCGGTTATTCCCAGTTTATTTGTGATACTCTGGACAGCTCTCACAGCAAACGCGGGTCTGTCACAGTTTATAATTGGTTTATAAATTTGTAATTTAAACTGGAATTGAATGCAGCCGGGCCGCAGAGCTCGGCCTCTGCACTCCTGGGATTGGCTTGTCCATTGCCACCCCGGACAGTGAGCATTTCCCCGGGTGAGTGGCCCGGGACCGGGCTGTCTCTGATCCTGGAGTGAAGCTGCAATGGAGGGTAGGAGATGGGTGTCTGCAGGTCAGTCTCTCCGATTGCAGCGGCCCCTTGGTCCGTGTCCGCGATTTGCGGTGAAACTGCATCTGGTCTTTGAGCGAGAGACCCAAGGTTTTAATAACCCGATCCGTGTTGTGGTTCCAACAGCCGCTTTGCGGACTGAAGGGTTTGACTTTTCATTGTGTTGGTGCTGGGCTGCGATGCTGCTTGTGTCTGTGGAGGAGTTGGGTGTGCAGAAAACTGCCACCGCTCCACCTTGAAGCGGATTAGTCTTTGCATGCGAGAGCTGAGCAATGTTGCCCATTTCAGGGCTGCAGACAGCTTCTGGCTGACCAGTCGAATCTCAAAGCAGCCCGGGTGTCTCCGGAGTTGCCCTTTCGCTAGTTGTGTGGAAACAGGAGCAGCGGATGGGGCAATGGGGCAGAGTTGTTGCCAGTTCATTGGATATATTCAAGAGGGAGTTAGATATGGCCCTTGCGGTTAAGGGGATCAAGGGGTATAGAGAGAAAGCAGGAAAGGGGTACTGAAGGCATGATCAGCCATGAATGGCCTACTCCTGCACCTATTTTCTGTCTCCTTGTGATCTGGACCGAGACACCTATCAGCACAGATGGGGCTCTTCTAAAGGAAGGGGAGAGGGTGTGACCTGGTAGAGGTCTAAGATTAAAGGGTTTGATAGAGGAGACATTGTGGAGAGTCCCAAACTAGTGGCCATCAATGATCACCATAAATCCAATCGGGAATTCAGGAGAAATGTCCTTACCAGAGTGGCGAGAATGTAGAACTGCCACAGGGAGTGGTTGAGGTGAATAGTATTGATGCATTTAAGGGGAGGTTGGATAAACATGTGGGAGAAAGGAATTGGATATGCTGATGGGGTGAGATTGAGGTTCGGAGGAGGCTCCTGTGGACCCTGGAGCTGAATGTTTGTGCTGTAAATACTGTCCAAACTAAATAATCCCATCATTCCAAGGCAGGACCTTCCCTGCTGTTGTCCTTCTATCGAGACAGATTGATGGGTATGAGGTGTTTTCCAATTATTGCTCTATTTATGGGAGGGGGAAGAAACAACTTTACATTGGTCTATGAACCACCTCTTTTTTATCTGACCAGTGATGCTTCTGCAAATGGGGCTGTCCCAAGAACCTAATCCTTAGTTGAAGTGGGCTTTAAACTTGAAACACATTTTCAAATAACTCATCTCTATATACTTTCTGAATATCCTGAAATTCATAAGTGCTCCCTTCTCCTGCAATGTTGACTGTTTTTCCCAGACCTTGTCTTGAAGTGACCATCTACCTAGATGGTGTAGACAAGATATTGAACTATATGGGGGGAGGGGGAAAGGGGGATCGGAGTCCAGTGCAACCCCCCAAATACCACTTTGAAGATTCATTTGAGGCCCAGTAATAGAATTTAGCACCTTCCTGTCTATGGCTTGAATAGCCAAAAAATTGCAGAGCTACAGGGAAAAGGCAGGCGAGTGGGGTGGGACTAGCTGAGAATTGGCATTGGCTCGATGGGGCGAATGGCTGACTTCCATGCTGTAACCATTCTATAATATGCTCACCAATTGAGCCATCATTGGCTTACTTATTAAACAATTAAACCTTTTGTTGCCCTGTTTATGCTAAAGCAGGAGTGGACAGGATTGACTGACTTGCTTGAGGGGAAATGGTGATTACGAGAAGAGAATTTTCCACAAAGTTTGCATTCAGCTTCTGCACCAGAGCCAGAGAAAATGCCCACTATACTGACTCCTTTTGTTTAGTGTGGAGCCAATTGGAGCTCTGCACTGTGCCCAGGGACAGCTGCTGACCTGGAATGAGCCTCCTGCCTGTTGCCATTGTCTCTTGCCCCAGGATGTGTCTTGGGGCTGCTCCCAGCCAGGTGAGCTGCCTCTGGAGGCATGACCAATGCTGGAAGCTTGCCTAAACTGTTGACATGAGTGCTGAGGCCCAATTTCAGGCCAATTGTCAATAATGGGTTTGAAAACTGGCATCAGTCTTTTTTGGGGATCATTGTAGGTCAGTTAGATAAAGCAATAATTTTCACGTCCTTTGCAACCAATGGGTCACTAAAGACAGCTATTCGAGTAGGCAAATGTGTTGCTGGTTATGGGATCTTGTATGCCACAAGTTGGGTTTTTGGGTGTTAGTAAGGAGAAATGTTCATCCCAAGACACCAGGTGAGCACCTAAATAATACCCTGGGATCTTTGTTCACAAGACCTTGATTTAATGTCTCAACCATTTTTTCTCAAAAAAAAAGGTCCCTCTGACGATGCAGGACTCTCCCAGTACTGCATTGAAGGTTTGGCTTTGGCTCTGTGCTTGTCCATAGTGGGGCTCAAACCCACAAATGTCTGACTCTGGAAAGATTTCCAACTAAACCAAACTGGCACTTGGCAGGGAAAAGACTGTTGAGTGAAATCTTTTAATCTCCATCCTAGAGCTGATAGCCAACCAACAATGCCATGCCATCCCCTTAAGATTAATTGAGTGGCTACTTGCCAACACCACTAATGGAGGAAGCTGTGTGCAGTTTGCTCCCAACCCTAGAGAATGGTGGGGGGGTTATTTCACATGAAAATGAGAAGTATTTGTGCATCTATGTAATCTTAAACAAGTGACAGACTTGCTTTCTGAAACACCTCCAGGATGCTCTCTATTCAAGTTGCTGTTGCTGCAACTGACAATACATGCAGGGTGATAGTTGGGTGCTGACTGCTGAGTTTTTTTTTCAAGTGGATTAAAATTTACATTTGTCTGGCACCAGTCAGAAGCATGTACCATCTTGCAAATCCAGGTGTGTGTGACAAAGGAGCTGAAGCCAATGTATTTGACACAGATCAATGAATCATGCTTTCTTGGTCAATTCCTGACCGAGTATTGATTTGACACATCTGTCTTGTCAAGCTTGGAAGGGCATGGCTCAGGATGTGTTGTAATTCCCTCTGGACAGATGTGGCCAGGAGCTTTCAATTGTGGCTTTGTATTTGGCTGCCTCTGTTCAGCTTGCCAGTCTAAAGCCAACAGCTGGTGAAATCTGTCTCTGGTAATGTTTTGACATGCAAGTGAGCAGCCATGTTTCAGAAATCGGGTTGTGCAGGAGATTTACATTTTTGAAAATGAAGGCTCTACTGTAAACACATTCAGCAGTTGGTTTGTCTGTTGCATATTCAGTCAGCTACTAATGAGGTCATAATACCAGTTTACTGAAATACATTGGCAAGGGTTCTGATCTCTGCATCTCAACATCCAGGTCCACTTTAATTAGAAGCACAATTAATACAGGGTATATAATGCAAAAATGCAAGACTATTTAGATGACTGTCTGGATAAACCTCTTGTAGATCAATAAACCTTGTATTGATTCCGTGAAATCTTAACCCAAGCTTAAAATCAATATTGGGGGGGGGTGTTCCCTTTCAGAAAAGAGGCTCCTCTCTCAAACTTGGCCTCTCTTTACACTCCAACTGAATTCTCAGAACTTGCTATGTTAGGTACATGCTGGAAACTGGGTTTGATTTTATTCAAGTCCATTTGTTGCTTTTACTATATGCAGGGTTTAAGGTCCTATCTCATCCTGGCTGTTGATCCTGGTGCCAGTTAAAAGCTCATTGCCAGCTGGGGTGCTTGAGATTGAAGTGCTCTCCTCCCTGGGGAGGGGGAGAGATTTGATGCTCAGCCGACTGAAGTAATCAATTGCTAATGGCCACTTTGATACAGCTGCATGTTTTTGGAAGCTATTTGCTTTAACTGGATTACGTCAATCCTTTTGTTCTGTCAAGATCTTCCAGCCACCAATTAATTCACTTCTCCATCAGATTTCCACCAACTCTGGTTCTTACGCCTAGTTAAAATTAATTTCAAAATATGTATCTAGTCTGTGATCTAGTTCAAATTATGACTTGAATTGTTTCTTCTAGCCACCCCTTCTTCCCATGGTTCAATTAATTGTCCTATAAACCAGAATTTCCCTGGCACCTTGTCTGTATGGAATGCTGTTATATTCCTCAATTGCAATCCTGCTGGAAGTGGTTTATGGGAGAGGGTGGATTGAACTTTGCTGACCTAATAAAATAAATATATAATTTTCCTTCTTTCTTCCCCTCCCCCTCTGCCCCCAGAATGAATTAAGCTAGCTATTGAGGCTTTTGTGAAGAGGCAGCATTTGGTGAGTTAACAAGGTGCTTTCCACCTGTGGAACCATATCTGGAATGGAGTAAATATTAATTTTCTCCCCTCAAAAAAGGCATTGAATAAAGCCAGCCATGCTTTGTACAACAGGAACTTGAAGCAATTTTAAGCTATCCAAACTGTGTAGGAACTGATGCAACAGCCTACTGCCAGACCACAACCCAGAGGTCTTGCTCAAAGGCTGGAGCAGACAGTTAATGCTGTGCCATCAGTTTTGACTTGTTTGGTTGCAGTATCTTTTTTTTAATGCAATGAGTTGCTTGATGCACTCATCAATCAGAAAATGTCAGCATGACCATGGACTCAATGATTGATCTGAAATGCATGTGTGGGTGGGGGCTTGTAGTATTTTGGCACGCCTGTTGTGCCACATGTGTTGTAAATTTGATCCTAGTAACTTGTAGAGCAGATGGTGTGAAGATGCTGGGATACCTAGGGGCAATACATTTCCCTCATTCCATCTGTAGCCTAAAGGATTGCTAAAGGGGGGGGGGGTTTGCCACCTAATACTCTACTGTAGGTAACTTGGATACAGTGAATTACTACTGTAGAATTTTGTACTGTTTATTCTCTCCAAACCAATACTGTTATGTTGATGGGTCAACTTTTGAGTTTCAAGTGTTTGGTAAACATTCTAATCCACCTTGGTTTACCAAGAAAACATGCCTTGTGTATAATGGTTTGTATTTTTTGTTTAAACCTTGTCCATTCAGTGCTACTTAACAATCTCAAATCTTTCAACTTGCAGTTGACAGCATGGGTGGCAAGCTGAGCAGGAAGAAGAAAGGCTATAATGTGAATGACCCAAAGGAGAGTAAAACTACTGCAGAGTCCACTGACAATCCTGAGGTGAAACCAGATGAGCCTGAAAATCAAGATGCTGCAAAAGAACAGTTCAAGATAACAGGTGAGCTTCCTGAAGAGAAACCAGAAACTGAGGCCCCCAAAATAGCCAGTGAAACGCCTGCAGAAAAGCAAACTGACTTGGCAGTGGCTGATGTGAAAACTGAAGAAAAAGCAACTGCTGATGCACCAGCAGTGAGTGTCTCTGCTGATCTTGCACACAGTTCTAATGTACAAGAGAGTGCAACCTCTACAAATTTGGTAGAAGCAACAAGACCAGTTCCTGACCAGGCAGAACACTGTCTAGTAACAGAAGCTGAAGTGCAATTCAACTCTACTCCGGGCATTGACTCCAGTGCTGAAGTTCTAGATGTGCCGGTGCCGAGTGAATGTGAAACTCAAACCGGTGTGACTCCAGTCCGCAGCTCCAATGGAGAAACCCAAGAGAAACCAGCTTTAGACAATGTGACTGAAGCCTCCAAAGGCCCTTCAATGGAGGAATCCAGTTTGGGTGACCATGCTGCAACAAAACTTGTGGAAGATGGTCAACAATTGGAAGAAACCTCTTGTGTGAACCTGGAAGATATTAAAGTAGAATCTGGTGAAGTTCTTGAGAAAATTTCTTTGGAGAAATTCCATGATGAAATGTCTGTGCCTGAGTCAATTGCAAGCGAGGAAAAAGTTAAGGTGGATTGTAGAGAGAAAGAGAAAATTGAAAGCTCCATCCAGGAGATCCGGTCTGAATCTAGAGTAAAATGCATACCCCCTGAGGAAGTGGAGATACCAAAATTGGCTGAAGAAACACCTATTGATGTTGTATTGAAGAATGAAATGGCAAGTTGTGCAGACAATCTAGAGAAAGTTACAGTTGGACCAGACACTCTGGATGAAGGTGAGGAAAAAGTAGTGAGTGAATCTCTACATCCCACTGGCCAAATAGTGGCTGATGTAAAAACTGAACATTCAATAGAGAAATCTGATATTCAAGAGAACCATAAGGTTGAATTATCTGAAGCTCTCAGCCAGTTGCTGGAGGGATCTGGAAATTTATCTGTAGACACTTCAAAGGAAGACTCTTGTAGTGCACCAAAAGGTGTGACGGATGTAGTCCAAGCAAAATCAAATGGTCCCTTGGCAGCAGAATCTGCTCCAGAGACTGTTGGTCCAAATTCAGAAAAGGAAGTGACTGAAACCAGGTATGAACAAACTGTGGACATGATTAATCAAGATAGCATAGAAGAAATATCCCTACTCAAGACCAGTTCTGAACTAATACCAGATATTAAACTAACTGTGTATACTGAAGCTTTACAGGAAGAGAAAATGGTGATCTGTACTGAGTTACCCTCTAAGGGATCTACAGATGATCAAACTCTTCCTGAAGAAAGCATTGTTCCTGATGCTATCTCTGATCCACAGCCACTGAATGAAGTGCTTGCTGAGAAACCATCCACTTCTTTAGTTGAAATGGTGTTTGAAACACCAGTATCTTCAGATCAAGAAATGGTAAAACTGGATGAAACTTTGGAGGATCCTGTGCCTGAATCTAGAAGTTCTCCCAGTATTGAAGGACCAAGTCCAACAGAAGTTATAAAAACTGAGGAAACTTGTTCTACAAAAACTGAGAATGGGGTATTTGTAGATGGTGAAAAAAACCAGAGTGAATCTACTAGCAAAACTGAGGACAACATTTCCGAGACTTCAGTTGCAAATGGGACCTCTGTAGATGAAGTGAGAGGCCGAAGTAAATCCACAAGCAAAACTCAAGCGAATGGCCGAAGTGAAGCTACAATAGCTGAAGAGAATCTTCAAGCTGATACTTCTGAAGAACTGAAGAGTGGTCCAATAGAATGTAAAACCATTGAACAAGTGAAGACAAATCAACCTCTGGAGGAATCTGGGTGTGTCTCATTGGATAACACAACTGTAAATTCAGGACAACAAGATGTGAATGCTGAATGAGTCGGAAGCAGAAAAGTTCCTGAATGCAAGTTTAAGGATGAACCAAAACAGCATGTGTGGAAGATTTGATGGAATTTGGATTTTATTCAAACCAGCTAGCACCTAGGTTTGACTGGAGTATATAAGACTGAGCTTAACTGTGCTGCAAGTAGGACAATGACTCAACTTGCAGTATATGAATGAATTGACTGGTTCCACAATCTTCCATTTGATGATTTTTACTTGCTACAGATGCCAAAAATCCATTGGAAGATCGAATTGAGACCCAGCCTTATGCCAATAGTATTTGGTATGCAAGATGTCAAATGTTAGTACTACACTTAAGGCATGTAAATCTAAAATTTGTTCAGAACACTGAACTCTACAATCATTTAAAGATAGTTAAATTGCAACTTTGAAGTAGTCAAGATAGTCTCCAATTCACATAACCTGGTTTGATTTTTGAGGTCAGTTATAACTAATTGGATAATGAGGGTTTTAAAAACAGTATTTGGATGCTTTGACAACTTAATAAAATCTGTCATACTTGTCCCAGTTTCTTTCTTGTTTATATAAAAAGTTAAGCCTGGCGGTAGAAGTGTTGCACTGGCTAACAAACAGATTGGTACTAGCCATCTCCTCAAACCAAAGGTAAGGATTGCCCATTTCACTTTCATGCATTGCCTCATGTGGTACACTATACCAACCAAGGCCTGTACTAAATTAGCTGATCTGGAATGCAGCAGCAATGGGTTGATGAAATTGCATTTGTGTGGTGGGGGGGGGGGGGGAAGGGAGACAGAATTTAAACCTTAGGCCAGGGTTCTTGCTCCTATCCAGAGACACTGATGCAGAGGAGGATGGGGTCCCATCTGTTGAGTGGCCTTGTGACTCACTATCATTTGCAGGAATTGCCAGTTTGCCTTGGTTACCAAATGGTTGCTAGTATCTGGAACTGTGCCTTGGTGTGAGCTGGTGCTTGCTGGAGAAGGGGGAAATAAAATGGTAAATGGGGTGAGCTGTGGATGAATAGCATAAAATTGAGATTTATTGCCTTCTACTGGCAATGGCTGCAATGCTAGAATCTTACTTTGTTTTGAAAGTTGCAACTCCAGGCCAGAATTGATCTGCCCCCACTCAGCCAAAATTGGGAACTGAGCAGCAGAGGTTTCATGGACAAATCTGTCTTTGAACTGTACAAAGCTCTTGTATGTGGGTACTGATCTGTTGCTGCAACCAAGGATGGGATTTTTGATGATTCACTGCAGAATGACTGCATTTGCTATTGAATATGTACTGGACCAATGTCCTCTCTTTTGGCAGTGCACAAAGCTTCCCTATGGTTCCAGCAGATGGGAGGGAGCTTTATGCTGCTGACTTGTGCTTGGTATGGAGGAAGAGGAACAACTCTTGCTAATCAACTTTGAGGGGGAGGGGTGGTGAAGAGGAAGGAATCAGTGCAGTGAACAATTGAATTATGTTTATCAATGGATTTATTGTACAAAAGGCCTGCCCAAGGTCTGATCTTTTCCTTTTGAGCTATACAGGTGCAAACTGCAGAGCCTGGGGTTTAAATTAAGATTTAAATCTGTTTCCATTAGCTTGTGTTGCTGATTCTGATGTGGTAATGGCTGTGAACAGCCATTTATGCACTTGTAAGACTACAACATTTTAAACTGCACAAACCAGTCCATCAAGAGCATATTGAGGCAATACATTGTCTGGTCTTCAATGCTGTTACCAGTTGTTGGGTCTATGGCACATGAATTGTGGAGTCCACTAGGAATACACTTACACTCAGGAGGCCATTGGGGCCCATTGAGTCTGCCAGCTCTCCAGAGCAAACCAGTCAGTCCTACTCCATGCTGTGGTGCCCTGAATTGGACAATACTCCAGCTGGGGCAAAACTAATTTTATACAGGTTTAACTTAACTACAGCATAACTTCCTGTTTTTTTTTTTTAACTCTGCCTATATTTATAAAACCCAGGATCCCATATGCTTTAACTACTTAACCTGTTTTGTCCAAGTGGACCCTCAGGTCTCTGTTCTTGCACCACCTTTAACATTGTAACACTTTAGTGTGGTCTTTCCTCACTCATGTATCAAATGTCTGTTGGATTTTCAGCTGCCATGCATCCACACATTCCACCTGTCTTCCTGAAGTCTATCCCATCATCCTCATTGTTCATTACACTTCCAAGTTGTCATCTGCAAATGTTGAAATTGTGCCCTGTACTCCCAAGTAAGTCAGTAATGTATATCAAACAGCAGTGGTCCTAGTAATGAATCTTGGAATGCTACTGTATACTTCCCTCTAATCTGAAACAGCCATTCACAAACTGTTTTCTATCCCTTAGCCAGTTGTATCCATGCTGCTACTATTCTGCTTGATAGGTGGTATTTCATCAAGTTTTTTGAAAATCCACACAATCAACTGCCCTCCCTCTTGCCTCATCCAAAAACTCAAATCCAAGTTTGTTAAACATGATTTGCCCTTAACAAATCAGTGCTGGCTTTTTTTTAGTCCTTTCTTGACCAAGTTTCTCCTGGATTATTTTAAGCTTCCTCACCGCTGGCCTATAATTTGCCAGGTTTATTTTTTTTTTTTGAACAGGGATTTAACATTTGCAAACCATATATGTAAGGGGCATTGGAATATTTCTACCCTTGCTTCCCTTGGTGATCTCATACATCCCATCTGTACCATGTAACATGTCCACTTCTTTCTCTCTCTCTCTCTCTCTCTCTCTCTCTCTCCTCTCTCTTCCTGATGACCCTTGTGCTGTTAATATGCCCTTGGCCTTCTGATTCCTGTGTAGTAGCAGCCCTCACTTGTTTCAATTTTTTTTTAAGCCACTTATTTAAAATTTGTATGGAGGAAAAAATGTCAAATGTGAATTTCTAAAGGTTTGCAGAAACATCAGTATACTTTGACAAAACAAGCATTTGGAAAAGATGATCAGAATTGACTCCATAGTGTCTAAATACACAAGTTGGGGAGGGAAGAGAATAAACATGCTCCACTGTTACATAGTAGATTTAAACATCATACTTGACCACATTGAATTATATGGATCTGATCTGACCTGTCCAACTGCATCAACACCTGCATTAGTTTGTGATAGTTGGGTCTATTTGAATAGTACACTCTGCATTGAGTATGCTAAGTGCCTTCGTGGCACATGAACAACATTACCACAGTCTGAGAAACCGCCCACTTGTGTCCTGTTGTCATTTCCTGCAAAAGGATTTCTACATTTGCTTGGCCAGTGGTTTATTGGGAAATAAAAATTTTATACAAGATAATTATAGTGGGCGAGACTTCATCCACTCATCTAAACTTGCAGTATATCCCTATCCAATATTTTTTCTCGATAGAATGTAGATAATGTTCTGCTCCACCAAGAAATACTTGTTATACAGCACTTCATTCTAAAATGTTCTTTGCAACCAAGTGTTAGACCATACTTAGGAGTATTGTGCTCAGTTCTCCATATTACAGAAATAAATAAATATAGAAGGTGCAAGAGGCATTTGCAAGGATGAAACTAGAACTGAAAGGTTATACCTAGCAGGAAAGTCTGAACAAGGTGGGGCTCTTCTAGAAAAACTGTGACCTGGATAGAGGTCTTTTAAAATGATGAAGGGGCTCAACAGGGTAGACATAGAGATGTTTCCATTGCTGAGGGAGACCAAAATTTGGGTGGGGGGGCCATAAATATCATGTAGTCACGAATAAAGTCAATAGTGAATTCTGGAGAAACTTCTTACTGAGTGGTAACCATGCACGTACCACAGTGAGTAGTTAAGGTGAATAACATAGATGCATTTACGGGGAATCTAGATTATGAGGAAGAAAGGAATAGGATATGTTCAGGTGGGAGGAGGCTTGTGTGGAGCATAAACCTGTTGGACTAAATGACCTGTTTCTGTGCTGTAAAGTTCTATGTAATTGCTTTTTGGAACACTGCCTGTTGGGCAGCAACACCCCACACATGGCACTGTAATGAGTAATCTAATGACTGCTTTTATATTGGTTCAGGGAGGAATGTTGAGTATGACATTGGGAAAATTACCGGCTCTTTGACGTGTCACACACCCATTTTCTACATTAAAGGTTATATAAATGTTATCATAGGCAGTCCCTCACAATCGAGGAGGACTTGCTTCCACACACAAAGTGAGTTCTTTTATTCTGAACAGTCTGCTACTCTGTTACAGGTGGGACATACATTCGTCGGGAGAAGGGGTCAGTGGGGCTGGTTTGCTGTGCGCTCCTTCCGCTGCATGCGCCTGGCCTCTTCATGCTCCTTGCATCGAGACTCAAAGAACTCGATGCCCTCCCGGATGACTTTCTCCACCTCGGGCAGTCTGCGGCCAGGGTCTCCCAGGTGTCAGTGGTGATGTCGCACTTTACCAGGGAGGCTTTGAGAGTGTCCTTATAACGTTTCCGCTGTCCTCCTTTGGCTCGTTTACCATGAAGGAGCTCCACATAAAGCATTTGCTTAGGGAGTCTCGTATCTGCCATGCAAACTATGTGGCCTGCCCAGCAAAGCTGCTCGAATGTGGTCAGTGCTTCAATACTGGGGATGTTAGCCTGGTTGGGGACACTGGTGTTGGTGCGCCTGTCCTCCCAGGGGATTTGCAGGATCTTGTGCAGACATCGTTGGTGATATATCTCCAGCGACTTGAGGTGCCTTCTGTACATCGTCCATGCCTCCGACCCATACAGGAGGGCGGGTATTACTACAGCCCTGGAGACCATGAGTTTACTGGTCGATTTGAGGGCCTGGTCTTCAAACACTCGTTTCCGCAGGCGGCCGAAGGCTGCACTGGCGCACTGGAGGCGATGTTGAATCTCCGCATCAATGTCTGCCTTTGTTGATAAGAGGCTCCCGAGATATGGGAAATGGTCCACGTTGCCCAGGGCTGCGCCGTGGATCTTAATGATTAGAAAATAGGTGCAGGAGTAGGCCATTCGGCCCTTCTAGCCTGTACCGCCATTCAATGAGTTCATGGCTGAACATTCAACTTCAGTACCCCATTCCTGCTTTCTCGCCATACCCCTTGATCCCCCTAGTAGTAAGGACCTCATCTAACTCCTTTTTGAATATATTTAGTGAATTGGCCTCAACAACTTTCTGTGGTAGAGAATTCCACAGGTTCACCACTCTCTGGGTGAAGAAGTTCCTCCGCATCTCGGTCCTAAATGGCCTACCCCTTATCCTTAGACTGTGACCTCTGGTTCTGGACTTCCCCAACATTGGGAACATTCTTCCTGAATCTAACCTGTCTAACCCTGTCAGAATTTTAAATGTTTCTATGAGGTCCCCTCTCATTCTTCTGAACTCTAGTGAATACAAGCCCAGTTGATCCAGTCTTTCTTGATAGGTCAGTCCCGCCATCCTGGGAATCAGTCTGGTGAACCTTCGCTGCACTCCCTCAATAGCAAGAATGTCCTTCCTCAGGTTAGGAGACCAAAACTGTACACAATACTCCAGGTGTGGCCTCACCAATGCCCTGTACAACTGTAGCAACACCTCCCTGCCCCTGTACTCAAATCCCCTTGCTATGAAGGCCAACATGCCATTTGCTTTCTTAACCGCCTGCTGCACCTGCATGCCAACCTTCAATGACTGATGTACCATGACACCCAGGTCTCTTTGCACCTCCCCTTTTCCTAATCTGTCACCATTCAGATAATAGTCTGTCTCTCTGTTTTTACCACCAAAGTGGATAACCTCACACTTATCCACATTATACTTCATCTGCCATGCATTTGCCCACTCACCTAACCTATCCAAGTCGCTCTGCAGCCTCACAGCATCCTCCTCGCAGCTCACACTGCCACCCAACTTAGTGTCATCCGCAAATTTGGAGATACTACATTTAATCCCCTCATCTAAATCATTAATGTACAGTGTAAACAGCTGGGGCCCCAGCACAAGAACCTTGCGGTACCCCACTAGTCACTGCCTGCCATTCTGAAAAGTACCCATTTACTCCTACTCTTTGCTTCCTGTCTGACAACCAGTTCTCAATCCATGTCAGTACACTACCCCCAATCCCATGTGCTCTAACTTTGCACATCAATCTCTTGTGTGGGACCTTGTCGAACGCCTTCTGAAAGTCCAAATATACCACATCAACTGGTTCTCCCTTATCCACTCTACTGGAAACATCCTCAAAAAATTCCAGAAGATTTGTCAAGCATGATTTCCCTTTCACAAATCCATGCTGACTTGGACCTATCATGTCACCTCTTTCCAAATGCACTGCTATGACATCCTTAATAATTGATTCCATCATTTTACCCACTACCGATGTCAGGCTGACTGGTCTATAATTCCCTGTTTTCTCTCTCCCTCCTTTTTTAAAAAGTGGGGTTACATTGGCTACCCTCCACTCCATAGGAACTGATCCAGAGTCAATGGAATGTTGGAAAATGACTGTCAACGCATCCACTATTTCCAAGGCCACCTCCTTAAGTACTCTGGGATGCAGTCCATCAGGCCCTGGGGATTTATCGGCCTTCAATCCCATCAATTTCCCCAACACAATTTCCCGGCTAATAAGGATTTCCCTCAGTTCCTCCTCCTTACTAGACCCCCCGACCCCTTTTATAACCGGAAGGTTGTTCGTGTCCTCCTTCGTGAATACCGAACCAAAGTACTTGTTCAATTGGTCCGCCATTTCTTTGTTCCCCGTTATGACTTCCCCTGATTCTGACTGCAGGGGACCTACGTTTGTCTTTACTAACCTTTTTCTCTTTACATATCTATAGAAACTTTTGCAATCCGTCTTAATGTTCCCTGCAAGCTTCTTCTCATACTCCATTTTTCCTGCCCTAATCAAACCCTTTGTCCTCCTCTGCTGAGTTCTAAATTTCTCCCAGTCCCCAGGTTCGCTGCTATTTCTGGCCAATTTGTATGCCACTTCCTTGGCTTTAATACTATCCCTGATTTCCCTTGATAGCCACGGTTGAGCCACCTTCCCTTTTTTATTTCTATGCCAGACAGGAATGTACAATTGTTGTAGTTCATCCATGCGGTCTCTAAATGTCTGCCATTGCCCATCCACAGTCAACCCCTTAAGTATCATTCGCCAATCCATCCCAGCCAATTCACGCCTCATACCTTCAAAGTTAGCCTTCTTTAAGTTCTGGACCATGGTCTCTGAATTAACTGTTTCATTCTCCATCCCAATGCAGAATTCCACCATATTATGGTCACTCTTCCGTAAGGGGCCTCGCACAACGAGATTGCTAATTAATCCTCTCTCATTACATAACACCCAGTCTAAGATGGCCTCCCCCCTAGTTGGTTCCTCGACATATTGGTCTAAAAAACCATCCCTTATGCACTCCAGAAAATCCTCCTCTACCGTATTGCTTCCTGTTTGGTTAGCCCAATCTATGTGCATATTAAAGTCACCCATTATAACTGCTGCACCTTTATTGCACGCACCCCTAATTTCCTGTTTGATGCCCTCCCCAACATCACTACTACTGTTTGGAGGTCTGTACACAACTCCCACTAATGTTTTTTGCCCTTTGGTGTTCTGCAGCTCTACCCATATAGATTCCACATCATCCAAGCTAATGTCCTTCCTAACTATTGCCTTAATCTCCTCCTTAACCAGCAATGCTACCCCACCTCCTTTTCCTTTTATTCTATCCTTCCTGAATGTTGAATACCCCTGGATGTTGAGTTCCCAGCCCTGCTCATCCTGGAGCCACGTCTCCGTAATCCCAATCACATCATATTTGTTAACATCTATTTGCACAGTTAATTCATCCACCTTATTGCGGATACTCCTTGCATTAAGACACAAAGCCTTCAGGCTTGTTTTTTTAACACCCTCTGTCCTTTTAGAATTTTGCTGTACAATGGCCCTTTTTGTTCTTTGCCTTGGGTTTCTCTGCCCTCCACTTTTCCTCATCTCCTTTCTGTCTTTTGTTTTTGCCTCCTTTTTGTTTCCCTCTATCTCCCTGCATTGGTTCCCATCCTCCTGCCATATTAGTTTAACTCCTCCCCAACAGCACTAGCAAACACTCCCCCGAGGACATTGGTTCCGATTCTGCTCAGGTGCAGACCGTCCGGATTGTACTGGTCCCACCTCCCCCAGAACCGGTTCCAATGCCCCAGGAATTTGAATCCCTCCCTGCTGCACCATTGCTCAAGCCACGTATTCATCTGAGGGCAGTGCTGTGTAGTGATGACAAGCTGATGAAGGACCTTTGTCTTACAGATGTTAAGCGTAAGGCCCATGCTTTCATATGCCTTAGTGAATACCTTGACTATATCCTGGAGTTCAGCCTCTGAATGTGCACAGACCCAGGCATCGTCCGCATACTGCAGCTCAATGACAGAGGTTGGGGTGATCTTGGACCTGGCCTGGAGGTGGTGTAGGTTAAACAGCTTCCCACTGGTTCTGTAGTTTGGTTCCACTCCGCCGCCTCCAGGCTGTACAGTCCAATACGGGAATTACGGTCTCTGTCACAGATAGTCGTTGAAGGAAAGGGTGGGTGGTTTGCCGCACACTCCTTCCGCTGCCTGCGCTTGTTTTCTGCAAGCTCTCGGCAACGAGACTCGAGGTGCTCAATGCCCTCCCAGATGCTCTTCCTCCATTTAGGGCGGTCTTGTGCCAGGGACTCCCAGGTGTCAGTGGGGATGTTGCACGTTATCAAAGAGGCTTCCTTTGCCCACCTGGGGCTCGCTTGCCGTGTAGGAGTTACGAGTAGAGCGCTTGCTTAAGGAGTCTCGTGTCGGGCATGCGGACGATGTGGCCCACCCAGCGGAGCTGGTTGAGCATGGTCAGTGTTTCAATGCTGGGGATGTTGGCCTGAGCGAGAACACTGATGGTGCATCCATCCACCCAATGGATTTGCAGGATCTTTCGGAGGCTGGGATTCCTCATTTGAAACACCTGGGAACTCATCCTTTTTTGGTGTAGAAGCAGGTCATCCTCGATACGAGGGACTGCCTAATACTATACTATACATCGATGACGAGGTCCAACACCGCCACCAGTGCGCCAGCGCAGCCTTCGGTCGCCTGAGGAAGAGAGTGTTTGACGACCAGGACCTCAAATCTAGCACCAAGCTTATGGTCTACAGGGCAGTAGTGATACCCGCCCTCCTATATGGCTCAAGAGACATGGACCTTATACAGTAGACACCTCAAAGTGCTGGAGAAGTACCACCAGTGCTGCCTCCGCAAGATCCTGCAAATCCACTGGGAGGATAGACGCACCAATGTCAGTGTTCTCGATCAGGCCAACATCCCCAGCATCGAAGCACTGACCACACGACCAGCTCCGTTGAGCGGGCCACATCGTCCGCATGCCTGACACGAGACTCACTAAGCAAGCGCTCTACTTGGAACAAGTCCATGGCAAGTGAACCTCAGGTGGGCAGAGGAAATGTTTTAAGGACACCCTCAAAGCCTCCCTGATAAAATGCAACATCCTCACTGGCACCTGGGAATTCCTGGCCCAAGACCGCCTTAAGTGGAGGAAGAGCATCCGAGAGGGTGATGAGTACCTCGAGTCTCGTCGCGGAGAGCATGCAGAAACCAAGCGGAAAGAGCATGTGGCAGCCGCCTCACCTACCCCTTCCTTACAGGGCAGTAGTAATACCCGTCCTTCTATATGGTTCAGAAACATAGAGCATAAACAGCAGCCATCTCAAAGTGCTGGATAAATATTTAATTGGCACACAACAGATGATGGAGGAGCCCCAGTTTAAGACACATTCCTACAGCACCTTATCGCTGCGCTTGCTTTGGGAGTCTCGTGTCTGAGGACGCTAATGTTGGTGCGTCTGTCCTCCCAGGGGATTTGTAGGATCTTGCGGAGACATCGTTTGGGTCCTAACCACCCCTTCCCTCAACGACTGTCTGTCCTGTGACCGAGACTGTGGTTCTCGTATTGGACTGTTCAGCCACCTAAGAACTCATTTTAAGAGTGGAAGCAAGTCTTCCTCGATTTCGAGGGACTGCCTATGATGATGATGATCACTGCTCTCAGAAATGTCTCCAGTGCTTGCCATACAATGAATTATTTTGAGCCCTGCTTGTTGTGAAGAAGGTAAATGCGACCCCCATTTTGCACACAGAAAAGTCCCACATGCAGCATTCCTCTCATTGCTCACTGAATGTTGGAATGGTGTTGGTTGAGGGATGAAAAGTTCAATGTCTTATCTCAACTCTGATAATTTAGGCAGCCACTGAAAGTGCCATCTTATGTGCTCAATCCTATTGTGGGGCTCAAATCCACAACCTTCTGTCCCCAGAGGCAAGAGTGCTATCTATAGAGCTCAAGCTGACACAACTTGTTATATGCACAATGGTATTCCTTGGTATTAGCCAGCAACTTTAGTTCCAATGACTGGTCTAATTAGGTGGCATGCAAGCAAAAAGGCACAATCTGTCATAGCTTGTCCCACTATTTAGAAAAAACAGTTGCAGAATAACTTCAGCAATGTGTGTATATGTATACACAGAATATAACAGTAGGAGGTTGAGATGAAGATGATAAAGTCCCATCTCGGCTCGTACAGCTGTATTCTATTGTTGCTCTCTATTAATAGCAATCTTGCAGTACTTCCCTAATCACATTTCCTTAGAAACCATTTACAGCTGACTAAAGCAGGAGGACTAATAATGCATTTGAGACTTTTAGAAAATAGTTTTTTTTTGCAGTTCAACTGCAGAATGTGAAAGACAAACATACGTTCAGTACTCGGTGCTAAAATGATACTTGCACTTGAGAAATGTTAGGCACTGAGTTTTGCAATGGATTTATTCTGTTTTTAATACATTGTAATGCAAGAATTAGTGAGGTGCTGTTACTATGTTTCGACAGCTCCCCACATGGTGAGTTTCTGAACTCGGCTAGGTTCGAGGCACACAGTGGAAGGAAGGATAATTCAATTCAGGGAGGGGAAAGTGTGAAAAAGCTATGATACTCCAGTGCATTTACAACTGTGCATCCCCAAGGAGAAGGTGGCAAGTAAGTGTAAAATTAACAGTGGTCACTGGCATTTGCTAATGGTTCATTCGTTCCACCATTCAACGGTGGTGGAAGCCTTGAAGAATGCTGCATGTTATCTAAATTCAATACAAGGCGAATAGATTGACAAACCTATGTATAAAGAAGTAGAAATAATAAATGGATAAAAAGGGATTCCTAATTGAGGGATTCAGATGACACTTCAAAACAGTGGTAGCCAAGTTTTCTAACTTTTTTTGGCCTGCTTAGGCACATATAAAACGGGTCATGGGAGGGCTACCTATCAGATTTAAATCATTGTTTCTAGGATGCTGATAGTAACAAATCTTGCTACTCTGAAGCAACGGTACTAAGAACAAACCCAAACCCCTTCCAACCCTGCAGACCCTTAATATGGTTTTTGTTTGCCATGTTTGAATGTTAAGTTATCTGGGCTTCAACAGTTGGATTGGCATGGCTTCGGCTGTATATGGCCCACACTGAAGTTTGGACATCACCACATGAGGATTTTCTGATAACCACCTCGCTAGTGGCATGAGGCCTCAGCAAGCTCCATGCCACTGGTCCAAAGCAGAAATATTTGACGTAGCACTCAATTTCCAAGCAGTTGTCATTCCCCTGAAAATTATGGTTAGCAGTGTGGTTAATGCACATACCATTACTCCATGTCATTTTAAACCCTTACGAACTATGACTGACAAAATTAGACTCATGAGCAGTACATAAGTGTGTTAATCAGTGCTCTAAAACTACTGCTTGAATACTGTAACCCTAACAGATTTAGAATAAATATATGGTGCATCCCATTCCATTGTATCATGCCAATTAACCCCCACAGGCTTGACTCTTCCTGGGGATGTACTCCCCTAGCAATACTTTGGTACCTCACCCAAAGATTATTCTTGTGCGAGTCTGGACAGTGAATGCTGATGGGGTCCTAACCAAGCCTGATTCAGTTCTTGCCAGATGCTTAATGCATTTTCCAACACCAGTCACTGAATAGTAAGCGGGAGGGGAAACTGAAACATTTTAGCCAGGAATGCTGAGGTCAACCGTAACATCCGTACTGCAATCTAGATTCGGTTTAGAACATGCGCATATAATACAATATGGTCGTGAGGTTTCTTTAGCCTTTTACACTATGTGCAGCAGCAAAATCTCAGAGATTGGTTCCTTGCAGTTACATACAGTAATGCACCAACTGAGAACATGCATCTGAATTGGTGCAATTGATGTCACCACAATTCCATCAAGCAGTCTTGGCCTTCTAGGTCTTTAGTCTGTGGAGTTTCTTTTCTGAAAAATAGAATGCAGTTACACGTACACCAGTGTTATAATAGAATGTATCTGCCTTTTAGTTTGTTTTTTCTCTCCCCCTCCTCGTCTTCATTCTTCGTAAACACTTCTTGAGGCAGTGGACAGATACATTGGGATAATGCTGCTGCAGTCGTCCTGTGAGAAAGTTTATTCTCCTTCATTTTCCTCCCATCCTCTCCTCTCCCAAAGGCGCTGACAAAGGGACATAGTTCTCGATGCTGGTAACTTTCAATGAATTGTAGGTGTGGCTCTTCTTTGTGTGTGATCCTAGACCATGAGTGTGGGCCAAGCTGGGATAGATGGTCAAAGGCTAGAGTGACCTTCTCGACCAACATCTACAAAGGTTCTCTTTCCAGCAGGGGTTCGATGAACAATGATCAAACACTCTTGTTTTTTCCCCCCCGCCCCTCCTCCACCTTCCTTTCTCCTGCTTTCTCTCAGTAATTGCCTCACAATATGTCGTGGCTAGCTACCATATAGTTCAGTCTTGACCATGCTACACTCATTTTTTAAAGTTAATTTATGCTCAACGCACTTTAGAATTAGGCCCACTGTGCAACTGGGGTAGCAGGGACAAGGCAGAAAATCCCAGAAGCTTCAATTTAAGGAGGAATAGTGGGCTAGTATGGTACTAGCTGGAACTTGCATTTATTCCTTTGGCAAATGAATCCTGAAAGACAGTGGGGTAAATTTTCATCACCTCACTGCGGTAATTAAGCGGAGTGGATCAATTGCCTGATTGCCTGATTTTCCATTGATTTAAATTCTGCTTTATGGTAAACATCAATGGACATAGTGGGTAAGAGTTTCATTTAGTTGTACGGTTGGTAAGGTCAGTATATAACCAAAGGACAGAGCCAAAGATCAAATGTTTGATTTGGAGGTTGTCAGTAGGAACATTACAAAAGGCATCAGTGCTCCTGCACTAAGGAGGGGAAAATCAGCCCAAATTCCCAGTCATCACCATCCTCCATTGACCCTGCTGAAAAGTCCATGATGATTGGCGTTGGGTGAAGATAGGGTTGGGCCTGCTTCTGAAACTCCCCAGTATATTACTGGGGTACAATAGTGTTACTGGAGTAATAATCCAGAGAGCAGGGGCAGTTTGAGAATTTGAATTCTGTTTAAAAAAAAAAGAGCTGGAAATAAAAAGCTGGTACCAATAAAAGTGGCCTTGTAGCTGTTGGATTGTCATAAAAACCCAACGGGTTCATTAATGCCCTGTAGGGAGAGAAACCTGCTATCCTTCTGACCTATATGTGACTCCACTCCCACACCAATGTTTGACTAATAACTGCCCTCTGAAGTGACCTAACAAGCCACTCAGTTGTAACTAGGGATGCGTAATTAAAGGTCTTCCCAGCGATGTCTACATCCCGTGATTGAATTTAAAAAAATTAAATAGCCTACTGACATTCTCTATTTGGGCACTCACAGGAATAATAATGTCTATTTGGTGAGCAGGTGTCAACCTCAGCAAAGAGTCGATATCTTTAGACGAGTGGAGGAAATTGGTGGTCTGAGCATCAACAGACTACTTCATTACGGACGAGCCCAATCCTGTACTTAGCTGATGTCCACGCGTACACACTTTCTAACAGGGATTATTGGATATCAACCAGGAATGGGAGCCCTGAGTATTAGGGGCAACCTGGCAGCGATAACACAAACCATGAATTGAACCTATGACCTGCTGGTCCAAATACTTAGGAGGGCACTGTGTGGAACATGCCCCACTGAGAATTCTCAGGTTCTTCATACAGTCCAAAACCCAGCTTCTTCCTCACCTGCAAGTTCCGGTACTTGTGTGCTAGATCTATATTGGTCCGTCCCTTCTGGAACGGGTATGACCAAAGAATAGAATTCCAGTGATATCCCATTTTCTTCACTCCGTCGAGCAGATAGCAAACTTCCTGCTCTGTGAAATCCGTACGCCGCCTTCTTTTCCTCTTTTGTTTCATTCCCAATGCGTATTCACATGCGTCTGAATGCTAAAGCAAAACAGGGACGTTACATAGTTTTCTGCACCACGCACATGCCAGTTGGTAAATACACGGGTCAAAATTCGATACCGCCGTTTTTGAGGTGGTGTCACCAGGCGTTAGGTGCAGGCTCCAAATGCAAACTCCAAAGATGAGAGAGCAGCGCTAAAATGTGGCGTTGCGCACTCATCCTCAGGCAGGAGCTCAGGGGGCCGACTGAATTTCCCCACCGGAGGCTGCCGCCGTGCCAGCTGTGAAACAGGAAGAAAGAAAAAAATCCTCAAACTTCTCTGACCCACACACAAACTTCCCCACTGTTACGACTAATGAAAATATTAAGAAATAAATAAAGAAAAAAAACTTAGCTTGCTCTCTGGGCGATTCTGCCCGGGTTCCGCTGTTTCCTCACCACCTTTTCCAGGCTGTAAGAACGCCTGCCGGGAAGGCTGATGTTCAAACTAAACATTGCGATAGAGGTGCCAAGGAGGCGTTGCATGCTGGATAGCATCACCACATGGGTGGCGTTAGCCGGCGCAGCGTTAGCTCTTGGCACCTCTGCCAAAGAGTCGACTGAATTTCTGCGCAGGTATGGACGCCGCTTACCGGCGCAGGTAGGCCTTTGCCGCCCCTTTAGCCGCCTCCCGCATGCAGTAATCGGTGGTGGTAGAAGCTGAATTTCGAACCCACACTGTCTGGTATGTGTCATGTATTCAACCAGCATTGTAACCCATGTATAAACTGACCTAAGTTGTACACCGTGAGAACACTGACCACTAGGTGGGAGACACTCCTAACCTGGACCTTCAGGTATAAAAGGGGAAGCTCCACTCACCTTCATCACTTGAGTGCTAAGGAATAAAGGACAGGTCACAGACTGACCTTTTCTCAAGCACGGGCCTCGTGTGCATTTATACTGTGTAGTAAGGACGTATCAATGGCGACAAAAAACTGGGATTTAAACCACGCGAGCATGGCCACTAGCAGAACAGACGAGAGGTACTGTGTTAAGGAATGGTTGGGACAGAGATTCAACATTGTTAAAGAACATCTCTAGGCAGACAAGGGCAGTCAGGCATGCCCCAACATGTAGTTGAACCCAGAGGGGGAGTTCAACAGAAACAATGGCAAGCTGAACAGCGATTCACGCCATTGCAAGGGACAATGCGGCCAGTAATGGGGCCATCAACACCTGTTAATGGTGCACTCAAGGACAATAACAGGGGCAGTCAGGGACGATCGACTGGCAAGGGACCTTTTGTTTCAAACCGCAACTCATGCTGGAGGCGTGGAGGCATACATTCAGCCGGAGTTTGCAGAGATGAGCAAAATACTTGCAGAAATGGACACTGGGGGAAATCGCTGGAAGCTGAAGTTCAGCGAGTTCATGTGGAGCACGTATACAGTTCATACACCAGGACGCCACTGATAATGGTGAAAGTGCTCCTCAATGGCATCCCAGTATCAATGGAGTTAGACACGGGTGCCAGCCAGTCCCTGATGGGTATCAAACAGTTCGAAAAGTTGTGGGCATCCAAGGCCAGGAGGCCAAAATTATCGCCGATTGACGCACAGCTACGGACTTACACAAAGCAGATCATTCTGGTGCTAGGCAGCGCCACGGTAGTCGTGACCCACAAAGATTCGGAGAACAGGTTGCCAGTCTGGATTGTCCCAGGGGACAGTCCCGCACTACTGGGGAGGAGTTGGCTTGCTGTCATGAACTGGAAATGGGGCGATGTCAATGCAATTTCCTCTGTGGAGCGAGTATCATGCTCACAGGTCCTGGTCAAATTTGACTCATTATTTCAACCCGGCATTGGCACTTTCATGGGGGCCAAGGTAGTGATTCACATAAACCCGGACGCCAGACCAGTACACCACAAGGCCAGAGCGGTGCCGTACGTGATGCGGGAAAAGATAGAAGGCGAATTGGACCGCCTGTTGAGGGAAGGCATCATCTCGCCAGTCGAATTCAGTGACTGGGCGAGCCCGATTGTGCCGGTGCTCAAGGCGGATGGGTCGGTCAGGATATGTGGCGATTACAAGGCCACCATCAATCGGGTGTCACTCCAAGACCAGTACCCGCTACCGAGAGCGGAGGACCTCGTTGCGACGCTATCCGGTGGCAAACTTTTTTCAAAATTGGACCTAACCTCAGCTTACATGACCCAGGAGCTGGCGAGTGAGTCGAAGAAGCTGACCACCATCATGACACACAAGGGGTTGTTTGAGTACAACAGATGTCCGTTCGGGATTCGCTCGGCCGCCGCGATCTTCCAACGAAATATGGAAAGCCTCCTCAAGTCGATTCCAGGGACGGTGGTTTTTCAGGACGACATCCTCATTACGGGTTATGATACTGAAGAACACCTCCACAACCTGGAGGAGGTGCTACGCAGACTGGACCGGGTAGGTCTGCGACTGAAAAAGGCGAAATGCGTCTTCCTAGCTCCAGAGGTAGAATTCCTGGGGATGAGGGTAGCAGCAGACGGGATCAGCCCTACTGCACCCAAGACGGAAGCGATCCAGAGAGCACCCAGACCCCGTAACACGATGGAGCTGTGTTCGTTCCTGGGGCTCCTGAACTATTTTGGTAACTTTCTTCCCAAATTGAGCACGCTGCTAGAGCCGCTACACTATGCAAAGGTCGCGAATGGGTCTGGGGGGACAGACAGGAAAGGGCTTTTAATAGAGCACGCAATTTGTTATGTTCCAACAATCTGTTAACGCTATATGACCCATGTAAGAAACTTGTGTTAACGTGCGATGCGTCGTCCTATGGTGTCGGGTGTGTGTTGCAGCATGTCAATGCCAAGGGTCAGTTACAGCCGGTAGCTTATGCCTCCAGGAGTCTGTCCCAGGCAGAAAGGGGCTACGGGATGGTAGAAAAGGAGGCGCTCGCATGTGTATATGCGGTAAAGAAAATGTACCAGTACCTGTTTGGCAGGAAATTTGAGCTGGAGACAAATCACAAACCCCTAACGTCCCTTTTGGCCGACAACAAGGCCATAAATGCAAACGCATCGGCCCGCATACAGAGGTGGGCATTCACGTTAGCTGCCTATGACTACACAATTCGGCATAGACCGGGCACCGAAAACGGCGCCGATGCACTCAGCAGGCTCCCACTAGCCACCACTGAGGGGGCTACTGAGCATGGTGCTGAGATGGTCATGACTGTTGAAGTTTTCGGAAGCGAAGGCTCACCCGTGACAGCCCATTAGATTAAAGTCTGGACAAATAGAGACCCGCTATTGTCTCTAGTCAAGAAATGTGTCCTGAATGGGGACTGGGCAGCCACGTACAGGGCATGCCCTGAGAAATTTAAACCATTTCACAGGCGCAAGGATGAACTCTCGATTCAGGCCGATTGCCTACTGTGGGGAAACCGCGTAGTCATGCCCCAGATGGGCAGAGAGATGTTCATCAGAGAACTCCACAATGGGCACCCAGGCATTGTCACGATGAAGGCAATTGCCAGGTCACACGTTTGGTGGCCAGGGATAGACGCAGATCTGGAACTTTGTGTTCGCAGGTGCAACACGTGTGCCCAGCTGGGCTATGCGCCCAGGGAAGCCCCCCTTAGCCCCTGGCCCGCCAAGCCTTGGTCACGCATCCATGTGGACTACGCAGGTCCTTTCATGGGAAAAATGTTTTTGGTTGTAATAGACGCCTACTCCAAATGGATCGAGTGTGACATTTTAAATTCAAGCACATCCTCTGCCACGGTAGAAAGTCTACGGGCAATGTTCGCCGCCCACAGTCTACCGGACATCTTGGTCAGCGACAATGGCCCGTGCTTCACAAGCACTGAATTCCAGGACTTCATGGCAGGCAATGGAATTAACCATGTTAGAACAGCACCGTTCAAGCCGGCCTCAAACGGCCAGGCAGAACGAGCAGTGCAGATAATCAAACAGGGGATGCTCAGATTCCAAGGGGGTTCCCTACAAACCCGCTTATCACGCCTCCTGTTGGCCTATAGATCCCGACCACACTCGCTCACAGGGGTTCCATCCGCAGAGCTACTAATGAAAAGGACGCTCAAAACCCGATTATCCCTTATACACCCCACCATGAAAGAAATTGTCGAGAGCAGGCGCCAGTCACAATATCACTACCATGACAGGAATGCGAGGGCGCGATGTATTGATGTAAATGATCCTGTTTTTGTCCTCAACTACGCTGCAGGGCCCAAATGACTCGCAGGCACTGTGGTTGCCAAAGAGGGAAATAGGATTCTGGTAGTTAAACTTACCAATGGACAAATCTGCCGCAAACATGTGGATCAAACAAAAAGGAGGTTCAGCAAACCCATTGAAGAAGCAGAGGAAGAACACGATATAGAGTTCACTCCACCACAGGTGACCGAACACCGGAACCAAAGGGAGGAGAGCCCAGTCACTGTGGGCAGTCTGGACAGGCCTGAGGCACTGCAAACAGCAGACACTCAGGCCAGCGCCCAACAACCGGAGCCCCAACTCAGGCGCTCTACAAGGGAGCGTAAACCACCAGAGAGACTCAACCTGTGATCCCAATAAGACTTTGGGGGGGGGGAGGTGATGTCATGTATTCAACCAGCATTGTAACCCATGTATAAACTGACCTAAGTTGTACACCGTGAGAACACTGACCACTAGGTGGGAGACACTCCTAACCTGGACCTTCAGGCATAAAAGGGGAAGCTCCACCCACCTTCATCACTTGAGTGCTAAGGAATAAAGGACAGGTCACACACTGACCTTCTCTCAAGCATGGGCCTCGTGTGCATTTATACTGTGTAGTAAGGACGTATCAGTATGGTATTGAGATGCACAGACTGGACGGTGCCAAGTTAAAGTTCTACTCTAGGACTTGAGCACATGCTGATACTTCATTGTTCTGAGAGAGTGTTGCACTGCTGAGAGTACCGTCATTCAGAAGAAACATTAAAGTGCGGCCCCATCTGCCTGTGCAACCGGTGAAGGAGGATATTGAAGAGGATATAGCACATCTTTCATCTCATTTGGTATTTGTTGTGTATGTGTTGGTGGCCATGTTTCCCAGTGTATTAATAGTCACTGCACTCCAAGAGTGATTCATTGGTCGTGAAGTACTTTGGAACAGCTTGAGGATGTGATTAAATGCTATTTAAAGGAAAGTTCTTTCAGTAGGTTTGAACCATGTGTTGACTCAGCGAATCTCAGTATAGTTGCAATTGGTTTCTGAGCTGGAGGGGTTTGGGGGATGTAAATCAACCACCATTCTTGCTCCTAACGACTATCTGTTAAAACAACCGATCAAACAGGGCAGCCCTACTCAATGCATGTTCAGTCTGGATTAGAGATGCAAGACCCACGCTAACTCTGCTGTTTACCAACCTGGGGCTCTCCAACCTGAGGGTAAAGCTGTTGGGATTTCCGAAGATCAGTGGCCAGGAAGGCCAGTGTTTTAGTGGGCCTTCCTGCGACTTACCTTAGCAAATCGTGGCAGGTTTACCTTTAGGTTGTAGCCAGTCATTGGGAACCGATGGTGCTGGCGCAGTTTAAGGCCAAATTGGATTTGGATCAAGTTATAAGAATATGATTTGTTAAAGAAAGAAAAACAAACTTGCATTTCTATAGCGCCTTTCATGACCACAGGACGTCCAAAGTGCTTTACAGCCAATGAAGTACTTTTTGAAGTGCAGTCACGGTTATAATGTAGGAAACGCGACTGCCAATTTGTGCATGGCAAGATCCCACAAACAGCAATGTGGTAATGACCAGATAACGTGTACTGTTGGCCACTCCCTGCCCCACAGTAGCTCAGAGTTTATGCAACGAGTAGCTCAGTCATCCAGAGCAGTTGGGTGAGGTACCAGAGTGTACGTCACCATTATTGAGCAAGGAGCCAGGTGAGATGGGGAGAAAGCAACTGGAGAACACTAAACAAAAGTATGCTGGCTAGACAAAGGTTACAGGATGTGGCAAGCATCGTACTTGTTGGACAGTTTGGCTTGAAAATGTGACAGGCAGCGAAAAAACAAACAAACATGCTAAATGAGCCAGAGCTTCAAATCCATCCTTCACTGATTATAGGTAAATGTACACAGCTTTAAGACTCGGCAATGGTGACGAATAATGTATTTCACTTTCACATGATGGTCGAAAGCATAATTTACAGTAGCGGAGTTTATGAGAGCACATTTTACTCTGAAATATTAACACGATACTTTTGTGCTCAGCTTGTGCTAAGTTTGGGCAGCAGTTTCAGCAATTCTAGGCGCCTCAGGGTTTTTGCTCCCAATTATTATCAGTGGGCCCCCTCTGAGAAAGTGAGGTTGGGAACATTAGGGGAGCCCAGTGTCATGGTTGACTGTGATGCCTCTACAGCCAAACATCCCGTGTCAGGGCTCACACGTGAATAATGGCCCCCGGGAGACAAGGTACCGCACTGCTGTTGGCTCCTTTGTAACCATACTCCAGTATGAATTGGCACTTTCAGGGGAGGAGTGGAGAAAATTGGAAGAGCTGATTGTCTGCGGGATTGTTTGTGAGCCTTGCTTTACACTCCAGCCTCTAACATCCTCCGGCCGTACAACTCTCCAAGAACTCTGTGTTTCTCCAACTCTGGCCTCCGGTGCATCTCCGATTTCCTTCGCCCCATCATCGGTGGCTGTGCCTTCAGCCTCTGGGCCCTAAGTTCTGGAATTCCATCCCTAAATTTCTCCACCTCTCTCCTCCTTTAAGATGCTCCTTAATACCTACCTCTTTGACCAAGCTTTTGGTCACCTGTCTTAATATCTCCATACGTGACTCGGTGTTAAATTTTACCTGATAACACTCCTGTGAAGCGTCTTGGGAAGTTTTAATACATTAAAGGTGCTATATAAATACAAGTTGTTGTTATACTCAGAATTAATGGTGCTCTCTGATTCAGAGTGCAGATGATTAAACGCATCAAAATCTGCAAACAGGAATTCCCTTGCATTTTGTAATAAAAATATAACAGAAAACAAACCTCGTCATCATCGAAGGAATAAGCATGATCCCGAGATGTGATTTTGTTGCAGGCCTGAGGCGTATACAAATCTTTTCTGTGGTCTGCCTGGTATTTCTGATCTGTAAAGAAGATTTGTCTGGGTTATTGCTCGTCTGCATTCAAAATGAAACATTTTACAACAGAAATGTGCTAATATGCAGCTTCCAACACAATTTGATATCAAGTTAAAGAGTGAGTTAGAGAACAGAAACAACAGCCAGATTTTCACTTCCTGACTGTTACTCCTGCTGATTGTCAGTGTAAGTGGACATTAGGCAAAGACAGGATCGGGCTCGACTGCGATGACCCAACGGTCAATGTCCAGATTATCGTGAAGAATGACCATTTAGGTCAGGGAACTAAGTATGGTCAGCCAATGTCTGGAACTATACCGCAGCAATCATTTAGAGGGGGAGGGAGGAGGCGGAATCATAACGCTCCTGGCAAGGCTGCCTCAGCACCAACACCAGCAGAGGGCTTGGAGGGACGCTTTGTCAGGGTACGGTGTACATAGGAGTAGGCCATTCAGTCCGTTCTGCCATTCAATTAGATGATTGCTGATCTGTATCTTAAGTCCATCTACCCACCTTGGCTCAGTAACCCTTAATACAATTACCTAAAAGAAATCTACCGATCTCAGTTTTGAAATGTTCATAGAAACATAGAAAATAGGTGCAGGAGCAGGCCATTCAGCCCCTCTAGCCTGCACCGCCATTCAATGAGTTCATGGCTGAACATGAAACTTCAGTACCCCATTCCTGCTTTCTCGCCATACCCCTTGATCCCCCGAGTAGTAAGGACTTCATCTAACTCCCTTTTGAATATATTTAGTGAATTGGCCTCAACTACTTTCTGTGGTAGAGAATTTCACAGGTTCACCACTCTCTGGGTGAAGAAGCTTCTCCTCATCTCGGTCCTAAATGGCTTACCCCTTATCCCTAGACTGTGACCCCTGGTTCTGGACTTCCCCAACATTGGGAACATTCTTCCTGCATCTAACCTATCCAAACCCGTCAGAATTTTAAACGTTTCTATGAGGTCCCCTCTCACTCTTCTGAACTCCAGTGAATACAAACCCAGTTGATCCAGTCTTTCTTGATAGGTCAGTCCCACCATCCCGGGAATCAGTCTGGTGAATCTTCGCTGCACTCCCTCAATAGCAAGAATGTCCTTCCTCAAGTTAGGAGACCAAAACTGTACACAATACTCCAGGTGTGGCCTCACCAAGGCCCTGTACAACTGTAGCAACACCTCCCTGCCCCTGTACTCAAATCCCCTCGCTATGAAGGCCAACATGCCATTTGCTTTCTTAACCGCCTGCTGTACCTGCATGCCAACCTTCAATGACTGATGTACCATGACACCCTGGTCTCGTTGCACCTCCCCTTTTCCTAATCTGTCACCATTCAGATAATAGTCCGTCTCTGTTTTTACCACCAAAGTGGATAACCTCACATTTATCCACATTATACTTCATCTGCCACGCATTTGCCCACTCACCTAACCTATCCAAGTCACTCTGCAGCCTCATAGCATCCTCCTCGCAGCTCACACTGCCACCCAACTTAGTGTCATCCGCAAATTTGGAGATACTACATTTAATCCCCTCGTCTAAATCATTAATGTACAATGTAAACAGCTGGGGCCCCAGCACAGAACCCTGCGGTACACCACTAGTCACTGCCTGCCATTCTGAAAAGTACCCATTTACTCCTACTCTTTGCTTCCTGTCTGACAACCAGTTCTCAATCCACGTCAGCACACTACCCCCAATCCCATGTGCTCTAACTTTGCACATTAATCTCCTGTGTGGGACCTTGTCGAAAGCCTTCTGAAAGTCCAAATATACCACATCAACTGGTTCTCCTTTGTCCACTCTACTGGAAACATCCTCAAAAAATTCCAGAAGATTTGTCAAGCATGATTTCCCTTTCACAAATCCATGCTGACTTGGACCTATCATGTCACCATTTTCCAAATGCGCTGCTATGACATCCTTAATAATTGATTCCATCATTTTACCCACTACTGAGGTCAGGCTGACCGGTCTATAATTTAACCCCCAGCCTCAACAGGTTTTTGGGGGAGGGAGTTCCAGATTCCCACTGCCCTTTGTGTGAAGAAATGCTTCCTGACATCACCCCTGAACGGCCTGGTTCTAATTTTAAGGTTACACCCCATTGTTCTGGATTCTCCCCACCTGAGGAAAACATTTCTCTTGATCTACCTTATCAATTCCTTTAATCATCCTAAACATCTCATGTTTAATCTCCCCTTAATCTTCTATATCTAATGGAATACAAGCCTAGTCTATGCAAACTGTCTTAAAATGTAACCCTTTTAACCCCGGTATAATTCTGGTGAATCTTCACTGCACTCTCCAAGGCCAATATATCCTTTCTGAGGTGCGGTACCCAGAACTAAACGCAGTGCTCTAAAGCAGAGAGATTAATACTACATTGTCAGGTACGTTATGTGCGCGAGGGCTAGCGTGTAATTTGAGATTAAAGCAGAGAGATTAATACTACATTGTCAGGTATGTTATGTGCGCGAGGTCTAGCGTGTAATTAGAGACAGACATGCTACCGACTAAACTAAACTGATGCTTAGTAGCTAGCGTTGCAGATTTGCTTCGCCTCGTCTCTCAAGAAGGTGCAGGGTGTATCGAGGCCCAAAAGGAAAGAAATCCTGATTGGAAATTAGATGCTTTCATCAGGGAGGAACAGGGAAGGGAAAATCAGTGGTAAGTCAATCCAGGGACTTGAGCACAAAATCTAGGCTGGACTCCTGTGCAGCACTGACGGAGTGTTGCACTGTCGTTGGTGCCGTCTTTTGGATGAGACTTTGGCCAGTACACTGGGGAGTACTCCACTACTTTTCTTCAAAATAGTGGCATGAGATCTTTACGTCCACCTGAGAGGGCAGTCGGGGCCTCGGTTTCACATCTCATCCGAACGACAGCACCTCCGACAGTGAAGCGCTCCCTCAGCACGGCACTGAAATGTCATAAAAACATTTTCTGCATTGCCTTAGGGTTGTTGATGCTGCCTTTCAAGAGTTATGACAGTACGGTCTCCAATAATCTGTTGATATTTGCAGCGGAACCTCCACACAGAAAAGTCTGAAAGCCATTGCATTAAGACAGTAATTACATTTTGCTGCTGCTACAGAGTCTACACTGGAATATCAAAGCAGGGATGCTAATTTAATTGTTCGCAGTTTAAAGCAACAGAGCTGTGACAATCCAGCCACACAAATCAGTTTTGCATGATTCAGTGCTGCAGTAGAAAGAAATTCAATAAAGGTTGTATTCAGTCAAATTTCTTTTGTGCTGAGGTAGTTGATCTCAGCCAAGGAGCTCGAATGGGTCTCCATGTGCCCCTGGATGAGAGATGGGACTATCGATCAGGGTCTCCACTTGGGCTAGCACTTGCTGCAACATGTGCACCTGTGGACAATCGGTGAGGTCATGTTTGGACTGTCGACAATTGGAGGCCTGCCTGCTTCTGCAGAAGTCTACCTCAGCACCTTTAGAGTGGGGGAGAAAACGATATCAATGATTCTGGAAATTCTAATCTTGCAAAAAAATTCTGTGTGATCTTACAAAAGCAGGAATTGTTTCAAAATAAAAAAAATTAATGTGTGTGATGAGCAGAATATGCAGATGAAATAAAATGTCAGAATGAATAGTTGTGCTTGAAAATAGTGTAATTCGGAAGGATAGACAAGAAGGGAAAGGAGGTGGGTAGCTCTGTTAATAAAGGATGATATCAGGGCAGTTGTGAGAGACGATATTGGCTCTAATTAACAAAATGTTGAATCATTGTGGGTGGAGATTAGAGATAGTAAGGGGAAAAAGTCACTGGTGGGCGTAGTTTATAGGCCCCCAAATAATAACTTCACGGTGGGGCGGACAATAATCAAGGGAATAATAGAGGCATGTGAAAAAGGAATGGCAGTAATCATGGGGGATTTTAACCTACATATCGATTGGTCAAATCAAATCGCACGGGGTAGCCTGGAGGAGGAATTCATAAAATGCATACGGGATTGTTTCTTAGAACAGTATGTTACAGAACCTACAAGGGAGCAAGCTATCTTAGATCTGGTCCTGTGTAATGAGACAGGAATAATAAACGATCTCCTTGTAAAAGATCCTCTCGGAATGAGTGATCACAGTATGGTTGAATTTGTAATACAGATTGAGGGTGAGGAAGTAGTGTCTCAAACGAGCGTACCATGCTTAAACAAAGGGGACTACAGTGGGATGAGGGCAGAGTTGGCTAAAGTAGACTGGGAACACAGACTAAACGGTGGCACAATTGAGGAACAGTGGAGGACTTTTAAGGAGCTCTTTCATAGTGCTCAACAAAAATATATTCCAGTGAAAAAGGGCGGTAAGAGAAGGGATAACCAGCCGTGGATAACCAAGGAAATAAAGGAGAGTATCAAATTAAAAACCAATGCGTATAAGGTGGCCAAGGTTAGTGGGAAACTAGAAGATTGGGAAAATTTTAAACGACAGCAAAGTATGACTAAGAAAGCAATAAAGAAAGGAAAGATAGATTACGAAAGTAAACTTGCGCAAAACATAGAAACAGATAGTAAAAGCTTTTACCGATATATAAAAAGGAAAAGTTGGTCCTTTAGAAGATGAGAAGGGGGATTTAGTAATGGGAAATGTGGAAATGGCTGAGACCTTAAACAATTATTTTGCTTCGGTCTTCACAGTGGAAGACACAAAAACCATGCCAAAAATTGCTGGTCACGGGAATGTGGGAAGGGAGGACCTTGAGACAATCACTATCACAGATTCCTAAAGGTGGCAGACCAGGTGGATAGGGTGATTAAGAAGGCATATGGATTACTTGCTTTTATTGGTCGAGGCATAGAAATACAGGAGCAATGAAGATATGCTTGAACTGTATGAAACACTGGTTGGGCTGCAGCTGGAGTGCTGTGTGCAGTTCTGGTCACCACATTACAGGAGAGATGTGCTTGCACTGGAAAGGGTGCAGAGGTTATTTGCAAGAGTGTTGCCTGGACTGGAGAATTTTGGCTGAGGAGAGATTGGAGATGCTGGATCTGTTTTCTTTGGAACGGAGGAGGCTGAGAGGAGCCCTGATTGAGGTGTATAAAATTATGAGGGGCCTGGATAGATGGATAGGAAGGATGGCACTTTAACTGCACATCCAAGTATTTTTTTTGTGTGTGGTGGGGGTTTCTGCCTCTACCACCCTTTCGGGCCCTCTCAGCCCTCTGGGTGGGGAGGTTTTCCCTCGTGTCTCCTCTAAACCTCCCCTCAATTGCGAAGTGTTGCAGTACAGCGGGACCTGGGTGTACTTGTGCATGAAACACAAAAGAATAGTATGCAGGTATAGCAAGTGATCAGGAAGGCCAATGGAATCTTGGCCTTTATTGCAAAGGGGATGGAGTATAAAAGCAGAGAAGTCTTACTACTAGGGGGATCAAGGGGTATGGCGAGAAAGCAGGAATGGGGTACTGAAGTTGCATGTTCAGCCATGAACTCATTGAATGGCGGTGCAGCTTAGAAGGGCCGAATAGCCTACTCCTGCACCTATTTTCTATGTTTCTATCACTAGGGAGGTAGTGCTGGACAGGCTAATGGGACTCAAGTCCTCTGGTCCTGATGAAATGCATCCTAGGGTATTAAAAGAGATGGCAGAAGTTATAGCAGATGCATTGGTTATAATTTACCAAAATTCTCTGGACTCTGGGGAGGTACCAGCGGATTGGAAAGCAGCTAATTTAACGCCTCTGTTTAAAAAAGGGGGAAGACAAAAGGCAGGTAACTATAGGCCGGTTAGTTTAACATCTGTAGTGGGGAAAATGCTTGAAGCTATCATTAAGGAAGAAATAGCGGGACATCTAGATAGGAATAGTGCAATCATGCAGACGCAACGTGGATTCATGAAGGAGAAATCATGTTTAACTAATTTACTGGAATTCTTTGAAGATATAACGAGCATGGTGGATAGAGGTGTACCGATGGATGTAGTGTATTTAGATTTCCAAAAGGCATTCGATAAGGTGCCACACAAAAGGTTACTGCAGAAGATAAAGGTACACGGAGTCAGAGGAAATGTATTAGCATGGATAGAGAATTGGCTAGCTAACAGAAAGCAGAGAGTTGGGATAAATGGGTCCTTTTCAGGTTGGAAATCGGTGGTTAGTGGTGTGCCACAGGGATCGGTGCTGGGACCACAACTGTTTACAATATACACAGATGACCTGGAAGAGGGGACAGAGTGTAGTGTAACAAAATTTGCAGATGGCACAAAGATTAGTGGGGAAGCGGATTGTGTAGAGGACACAGAGAGGCTGCAAAGAGATTTAGATAGGTTAAGCGAATGGGCTAAGGTTTGGCAGATGGAATACAATGTCAGAAAATGTGAGGTCATCCACCTTGGAAAAAAAATCAGTAAAAGGGAATATTATTTGAATGGGGAGAAATTACAACATGCTGCGGTGCAGAGGGACCTGGGGGTCCTTGCGCATGAATCCCAAAAAGTTAGTTTGCAGGTACAGCAGGTAATCAGGAAGGCAAATGGAATGTTGGCCTTCATTGCGAGAGGAATGGAGTACAAAAGCAGGGAGGTCCTGCTGCAACTGTACAGGGTGTTGGTGAGGCCGCACCTGGAGTACTGTGTGCAGTTTTGGTCACCTTACTTAAGGAAGGATATACTAGCTTTGAAGGGGGTACAGAGACGATTCACTAGGCTGATTCCGGAGATGAGGGGGTTACCTTATGATGATAGATTGCGTAGACTGGGTCTTTACTCGTTGGAGTTCAGAAGGATGAGGGGTGATCTTATAGAAACATTTAAAATAATGAAAGGGATAGACAAGATAGAGGCAGAGAGGTTGTTTCCACTGGTCGAGGAGACTAGAACTAGGGGACACATCCTCAAAATACGGGGGAGCCAATTTAAAACCGAGTTGAGAAGGAATTTCTTCTCCTAGAGGGTTGTGAATCTGTGGAATTCTCTGCCCAGGGAAGCAGTTGAGGCTAGCTCATTGAATGTATTCAAATCACAGATAGATACATTTTTAACCAATAAGGGAATTAAGGGTTATGGGGAGTGGGCGGGTAAGTAGAGCTGAGTCCACGGCCAGATCAGCCATGATCTTTTTGAATGGCGGAGCAGGCTCGAGGGGCTAGATGGCCTACTCCTGTTCCTAATTCTTATGTTCTTATGGATTAAGCATTGGTCTTCTCAGCCAGGGATTATTGTTCCATCTGGGGTGCAGTCAGCTTGGCTCACTGGTAGCACTGCTGCCGGAGTTAGCTGGTTGTTGTTTCAACTGCCACCACCTTCTCAGCCAGGGATTATTGTTCCATCTGGGGTGCAGTCAGCTTGGCTCACTGGTAGCACTGCTGCCGGAGTTAGCTGGTTGTTGTTTCAACTGCCACCACCAGCACCCCCCTCAAACCCAAACCAGGCACCTAATGAAAGATGAGTGCAGTAACTCGGGAAGTGCTGCCTTCTGCATGAGAGGTTCAACCGAGGCCACAAATGCCTACTTCAGTGGATGTTAATGATCCCATAACGCTATTTGAAGAAGAGCAGGAGAGTTCTCACCGGTGTCCTGGTCAGCATTTGAACTGCAAACCTAACTTCACCAAAAATAGATTGTCTGGTCATTATGTCTGCTGTTTGTGGGATGCTGCTGTGCGGAAATTAGCTGTATAACTGTGACTACACTTCACAAAGTAATTAATCGGCTGTGAAGTGCCTTGGGATGTCCTGTGGGCATGAAAGGCTCCATGCAAAAAGCACAAAAAAAATCTACCAGTGCACCTCCGACAGTGGTCTTTCAAATGAGACGTACAAGTGGACGTAAACGATCCCATGGCACTATTTCGAAGAAGAGCAGGGGAGTTATCCCCGATGTCCTGGTTAATATTTATCCCTCAATCAACATAATAAAAACACAGATAATCTGGTCATTATCACATTGCTGTTTGTGGGAGTTTGCTGTGCGCAAATTGGCTGCTGCATTTCCTACATTACAACAGTGACTACACTCCAAAAGTACTTCATTGGCTGTAAAGCGCTCTGAGATGTCTGGTGGTCGTGAAAGGCACTATATAAATTCAAGTCTTTCTTTCTTTCCATATAAATGCAAATTCTTTCTTTAAAAACATATCTGAATCACATTTTATTAATCCTACCTCTGAACTAAAGCCAATATCTAAAATAAAAACGTGTGTTACTTCTGGTTGACCTGAATTCCCCTGCAATTTGAAAATGCCAGCATCCTCTGATGCTGCTGGGTAAATATGACCCAGTGTCCTCTGTATATAGAAACCCTGGAGCCACTGTTGTACAGTACAGTATTTCACAGTGCACTGAGAGAAGCCATGAGAAAATAACACTAAATGCTCAAATAAGAGTAAATGGCATTCCTTATGCTGTGTTCAACATAAACATTGATTCAGTTTGAAACAGAACAAGTTGGAATTACACAGGTCAGTTCGCATCTGAAGAAAAAAAGACAAATTAATGTTTATGGGAAAAAGGGTTTAGAATTTCAATTCCTATGACTCGTCTCACCTAAAACTGATAAGATATTGACTAATTGATATATTTTGTAGAATTTGTTTTTATTTTAAATTTCCAGCTTTTGCATTTTATCTTTTTATCTCCCAAGATAACCTGTTTCTCCACTAGCAACCATCTCCTTAAACCTCTCTCCTCTGCTCCCTCCACCCTCACCTCTAATTTGAGAGGTGCTCATGGATTTCTTCGTCACCAAGATAGAGACCATCTATTCAGCTGCCTCTGCTGACCTGCCCTTCCTGTTGCCCACCAAACCAAGGCTCCCCCACCCTAGCCCTGCAGCATTCTTTTCAGGGTTTTTGCCATGTTCCTTCCTCCCCATGCTTTCTTCAAACTCACCTCATCTATGAGATCAAACTCTTATAAAAGCTAAATACTGCGGATACTGGAATCTGGAATAAAAACAGAACATACTGGAAATCTCAGTGGGTCAGGCAGCATCTGTGGAGAGTTAACGTTTCGGGTCGATGACCCTTCGTCAGAACTGGAGAGTGTTTGGAAAGAAAGAACAGATTCTTAAACTGCACTGAAAGGGGGAGGGGAAGAAAGAACAAAAGGGAAGGTCTGTGATAGAGGGGGGCACGGGGGGGAGGAAGACAGAAGAGATTAGAGAGACAAAAGGGATGATGGGCCAAATTCAAATGGTAATGCCAGGAGTTAGGAAAACGTTAGTCAAGATAGGGTGTGAATGGCAGGATAATGACCAGCTGCCATTAGAGACAAGGAGAGAAAAAGAAACTGGCTCGGGGAGTGTGGGGGGGGGGGGGGGCAAAGGGAGCTAAAGATTGGCAGCGTTTATGCTCTGAAATTTTTGAACTTGATGTTGATTCCTTCCAGGTGAAACAGCGATTTACTTGTACTTCTTTCAATTCAGTATACTGTATTCGCTGCTCACGATGTGGTCTCCTGTACATTGGGGAGACCAAGCGAAGATTGGGTGACCGCTTTACGGAGCACCTCCGTTCAGTCTGCAAGTGTGACCCTGAGCCCTGAGCTTCTGGTCGCCTGTCACTTTAATTCTCCACTCCATTCCCACTCTGATTTCTCCGTCCTCGGTATCCTACACTGTTCCAACGAAGCTCAAACCAGACAGTCTGAACCTGGGCAGGACCGGAACCGATGTCCTAGGCGGAGTGTTTGCTAGTGCTGTTGGGGAGGGTTTAAACTAAAAAGGCAGGGGGATGGGAATCTATGCAGGGAGGCAGAGGGATGTAAAAAGAGGGCAGAAGCAAAAGGTAGGAAGGAGAAAAGCAAGCGTGGAGTGTAGAGAAATCAAGGGCAAAAATCAAAAAGGGCCACATTACAACATAATTCTAAAAGGACAAAGTGTGTTAAAAAAACAAGCCTGAAGGCTCTGAGTCTCAACGTGAGGAGCATTCGTAATTAGGTGGATGAATTGACTGCGCAGATAGCTGTTAACGGATATGATATAATTGGGATTACGGAGACATGGCTCCAAGGTAACCAAGGCTGGGAGCTCAACATCCAGGGGTATTCAATATTCAGGAAGGAGAGACAGGAAGGAAAAGGAGGTGGGGTAGCGTTACTGGTTAAAGAGGAGATTAACGCAATAGTAAGGAAGGATATTAGCGTGGATGAAGTGGAATCTATATGGGCAGAAAACATTAGTGGGAGTTGTGTACAGACCATTCGGCCCTTCTAGCCTGCACTGCCATTCAATGAGTTCATGGCTGAACATTCAACTTCAGTACCCCCTTCCTGTTTTCTCGCCATACCCCTTGATTCCCCCTAGTAGTAAGGACTTCATCTAACTCCCTTTTGAATATATTTAGTGAATTGGCCTCAACTACTTTCTGTGGTAGAGAATTCCACAGGTTTACCACTCTCTGGGTGAAGAAGTTTCTCCTCATCTTGGTCCTAAATGGCTTACCCCTTATCCTTAGACTATGACCTCTGGTTCTGGACTTCCCCAACATTGGGAACATTCTTCCTGCATCTAACCTGTCTAAACCCGTCAGAATTTTAAACGTTTCTATGAGGTCCCCTCTCATTCTTCTGAACTCCAGTGAATACAAGCCCAGTTGATCCAGTCTTTCCTGATAGTCAGTCCCACCATCCCGGGAATCAGTCTGGTGAACCTTCGCTGCACTCCCTCAATAGCAAGAATGTCCTTCCTCAAGTTAGGAGACCAAAACTGTACACAATACTCCAGGTGTGGCTTCACCAAGGCCCTGTACAACTGTAGCAACACCTCCCTGCCCCTGTACTCAAATCCCCTCGCTATGAAGGCCAACATGCCATTTGCATTCTTAACCGCCTGCTGTACCTGCATGCCAACCTTCAATGACTGATGTACCATAACACCCAGGTCTCGTTGCACCTCTCCTTTTCCTAATCTGTCACCATTCAGATAATAGTCTGTCTCTCTGTTTTTACCACCAAAGTGGATAACCTCACATTTATCCACATTATACTTCATCTGCCATGCATTTGCCCACTCATCTAACCTATCCAAGTCACTCTGCAGCCTCATAGCATCCTCCTCGCAGCTCACACTGCCCACTTAGTGTCATCCGCAAATTTGGAGATACTACATTTAATCCCCTCGTCTAAATCATTAATGTACAGTGTAAACAGCTGAGGCCCCAGCACAGAACCTTGCGGTACCCCACTAGTCACTGCCTGCCATTCTGAAAAGTACCCATTTACTCCTACTCTTTGCTTCCTGTCTGACAACCAGTTCTCAATCCATGTCAGCACACTACCCCCAATCCCATGAGCTTTAACTTTGCACATTAATCTCTTGTGTGGGACCTTGTCGAAAGCCTTCTGAAAGTCCAAATATACCACATCAACTGGTTCTCCCTTGTCCACTTTACTGGAAACATCCTCAAAAAATTCCAGAAGATTTGTCAAGCATGATTTCCCTTTCACAAATCCATGCTGACTTGGACCTATCATGTCACCTCTTTCCAAATGCGCTGCTATGACATCCTTAATAATTGATTCCATCATTTTACCCACTACTGAGGTCAGGCTGACCGGTCTATAATTCCCTGATTTCTCTCTCCCTCCTTTTTTAAAAAGTGGGGTTACATTGGCTACCCTCCACTCGATAGGAACTGACCCAGAGTCAATGGAATGTTGGAAAATGACTGTCAATGCATCCGCTATTTCCAAGGCCACCTCCTTAAGTACTCTGGGATGCAGTCCATCAGGCCCTGGGGATTTATCGTCCTTCAAGCCCATCAATTTCCCCAACACAATTTCCCGACTAATAAGGATTTCCCTCAGTTCCTCCTCCTTACAAGACCCTCTGACCCCTTTTATATCCGGAAGGTTGTTTGTGTCCTCCTTAGTGAATACCGAACCAAAGTACTTGTTCAATTGGTCTGCCATTTCTTTGTTCCCCGTTATGACTTCCCCTGATTCTGACTGCAGGGGACCTACGTTTGTCTTTACTAACCTTTTTCTCTTTACATATCTATAGAAACTTTTGCAATCCGTCTTAATGTTCCCTGCAAGCTTCTTCTTGTACTCCATTTTCCCTGCCCTAATCAAACCCTTTGTGCTCCTCTGCTGAGTTCTAAATTTCTCCCAGTCCCTGGGTTCGCTGCTATTTCTGGCCAATTTGTATGCCACTTCCTTGGCTTTAATACTATCCCTGATTTCCTTTGATAGCCACGGTTGAGCCACCTTCCCTTTTTTATTTTTACGCCAGACTGGAATGTACAATTGTTGTACTTCATCCATGCGGTCTCTAAATGTCTGCCATTGCCCATCCACAGTCAACCCCTTAAGTATCATTCGCCAATCTATTCGAGCCAATTCACGCCTCATACCTTCAAAGTTACCCTTCTTTAAGTTCTGGACCATGGTCTCTGAATTAACTGTTTCATTCTCCATCCTAATGCAGAATTCCACCATATTATGGTCACTCTTCCCCAAGGGGCCTCGCACAACGAGATTGCTAATTAATCCTCTCTCATTACACAACACCCAGTCTAAGATGGCCTCCCCCCTAGTTGGTTCCTCGACATATTGGTCTAGAAAACCATCCCTTATGCACTCCAGTAGTAGGGAGGTTGGGGATGGCATTAAACAGGAAATTAGGAACGCGTGCAATAAGGGTACAGCAGTTACCATGGGTGACTTTAATCTGCATATTGATTGGGCTAACCAAACTGGTAGCAATACTGTGGAGGAAGATTTTCTGGAGTGTATAAGGGATGGTTTTCTAGACCAATATGTCGAGCAACCAACTAGAGAGCAGGTCATCCTAGACTGGGTCTTGTGTAACGAGAGAGGATTAATTAGCAATCTAGTCGTGCGGGGCCCCTTGGGGAAGAGTGACTATAATATGGTAGTGACTATTAAGATGGAGAGTGACAGTTAATTCAGAGATTAGGGTCCTGAACTTAAAGGAAGGAAACTTCGATGGTATGGGACATGAATTGGCTAGGATACACTGGAGAATGAAACTTAAAGGGATGACGGTGGCTCGGCAATGGCAGACATTTAAAGATCACATGGATGCACTACAACAATTGTACATCCCTGTGTGGCGTAAGAATAAAAAAGGGAAGGTGGCTCAACCGTGGCTAACAAGGGAAATTAGGGAAAGTGTAGAATCCAAGGAAAAGGCATATAAATTGGCCAGAAAAAGCAGCAAACCTGAGGACTGGGAGAAATTTAGAATTCAGCAGAGGAGGACAAAGGAGGAAAATAGAGTATGAGAGAAAGCTTGCAAGGAACATAAAAACTGACTGCAAAAGCTTCTACAGATATGTGAAGAGAAAAAGATTAGTGAAGACTAATGTAGGTCCCTTGCAGTCAGAATCAGGGGAAGTCATAATGGGGAACAAGGAAACGGCCGACCAATTGAACAAATACTTTGGTTCTGTCTTCACTAAGGAAGACACGAATAACCTCCCGAAAATACTAGGGTACCGAGGGTCTAGCGAGAAGGGGGAACTGAGGGAAATCCTTATTAGTCAGGAAATGGTGTTAGGGAAATTGAAGGAACTGAAGGCTGATAAATCCCCAGGGCCTGTTAGTCTGCATCCCAGAGTAGTTAAGGAAGTGGCCCTAGAAATTGTAGATGCATTGGTTGTCATTTTCCAACATTCCATAGACTCTAGTTCAGTTCCTCTGGATTGGAGGGTAGCTAATGTAACTCCACTTTTTAAAGAAGGAGGGAGAGAGAAAACAGGGAATTATAGACCGGTTAGTCTGACATCGGTGGTGGGGAAAATGCTGGAATCAATTATTAAAGACGTAATAGCAGCGCATTTGGAAAGCAGTGACAGGATCGGTCCAAGTCAGCATGGATTTATGAAAGGGAAATCATGCTTGAAAAATCTTCTAGAGTTTTTTGAGGATGTAACTAGTAGAGTGGATGAGGGAGGACCAGTGGATGTAGTGTATTTGGACTTTCAAAAGGCTTTTGACAAGGTCCCACACAAGAGAATAGTGTGCAAAATTAAGGCACATGGTATTGGGGGTAATGTATTGACGTGGATAGAGAACTGGTTGGCAGACAGGAAGCAAAGAGTGGAAATAAACGGGTCCTTTCAGAATGGCAGGCAGTAATAGTGGGGTGCCGCAGGGTTCAGTGCTGGGACCCCAGCTATTTACAATATACATTAATGATTTAGACAAAGGAATTGAAGGTAATATCTCCAAGTTTGCATATGATACTAAGTTGGGTGGCAGTTCGAGCTGTGAGGAGGATACTAGGAGGCTGCAGGGGGACTTGGACAGTTTAGGTGAATGGGCAAATGCATGGCAGATGCAGTATAATGTGGATAAGTTTAAGGTTATACACTTTGGTGGCAAAAACAGGAAGGCAGATTATTATTGAATGGTGACAGATTAGTAAAAGGGGAGGTGTAACGAGACCTGGGTGTCATGGTACATTAGTCATTGAAAGTTGCCATGCAGGTATAGCAGGCAATAAAGAAAACAAATGGCATGCTGGCCTTCATAGCGAGAGGATTTGAGTATAGGAGCAGGGAGGTCTTACTGCAGTTGTACAGGGCCTTGGTGAGACCACACCTTGAGTATTGTGTGCAGTTTTGGTCTCCTAATCTGAGGAAGGACATTCTTGATATTGAGGGAGTGCAGCGAAGGTTCACCAGACTGATTCCCGGGATGGCAGAACTGAAATATGAAGAAAGACTGGACTGACTAGGCTTATAGTCACTGGAATTTAGAAGAATGAGAGGGGAGCTCATAGAAACATAAAATTCTGATGGGTTTAGACAGGTTAGATGCAGGAAGAATGTTCCCGATGTTGGGGAAGTCCAGAATCAGGGGTCACAGTCTAAGGATAAGGGATAAGCCATTTAGGACTGAGATGAGGAGAAACTTCTTCACTCAGAAAGTTGTGAACCTGTGGAATTCTCTACCACAGAAAGTTGTTGAGGCCAGTTCGTTAGATATATTCAAAAGGGAGTTAGATGTGGCCCTTATGGCTAAAGGGATCAAGGGGTATGGAGAGAAAGCAGGAATGGAGTGCTGAAGTAGCATGATCAGCCATGATCTTATTGAATGGTGGTGCAGGCTCGAAGGGCCGAATGGTCTACTTCTGCACCTACTTTCTATGTTTCTATGTAAACTCGAGAAACAGCACCTCATCTTTCGTTTAGGCACTTAGTGTTCTGGACTCAACATCGAGTTCAAAAATTTCAGAGCGTAACCGCTGCAATCTTTGGCTCCCTCATCTCCCCACCACATCCTCCCTCCCGCCCCCCCACCCCAAGAACCTTTCTTTCTTTTTATCTCCTTGTCTCTAATGGCAGTTGGTTATTATCCCGCCATTCACACTCTATCTTGACTAATGTTTTTCGAACTCCTGGCATTACCATTTGAATTCGGCCCATCATCCCTTTTGTCTCTCTAATCTCTCCTGTCTTCCTTTTGTTCTTCCTTCCCCTCCACCTTTCAGTGCTGGTTAAGAATCTGTTCTTTCCGAACACTCTCCAGTTCTGACGAAGGGTCATCGACCCGAAACATTAACTTTGCTTCCTCTCCACAGATGCTGCATGACCTGCTGAGATTTACAGCATTTTCTGTTTTTAGGTCAAACTCCTACTTCTTCAAACTCCAATCCCACCAAATTCCTGACCACCCATCCTCCCTTCCTGGCCTCCATACTTGCTGACATTTTAAGTGTCTCCCTCTCCTCTGGAATTATTCCCTTCCCTTTCAAAACTAACCCCCCTCTTCAAATAACCCATTCTCCATCCAAGCAAACTATCGCCTCATATCTTACCTTTCCTTTGCCTTCCAAAGTCCTTGAACGTGTTGTCGCCTCCCTGGTCCATGCCCATCTTTCCTGCAATCTTTCTGAATCCTATCAATCGGGTTTCCAAAGTGCCCCTAACCAAGGCCAAGAACAACATTCTCAGTGACTGTGATCGTAGTACATTATTTACTCTTTCATCGTTCTTGTCTTTGCAGCCTTCAACACCATCCTATTCCAATGTTTCTCTTTTGTTGTCCAGCTCAATGGGACTGTCTTCACATGGTTCCATTTTTACCTATCTGATGTTAAGTCAGAGCATCTTCAGAAATGACTTCTCTTCCCACCGCACACTGTCCCCAAAAAGGCCCACACTTGGCCCCCATCCTTTTCCTCATCTACAATCTACCCCTTGGCAACATCATTCACAGACATGGGATCAGCTTCCACATAGAGGCAGATACACTCAGCTCTACTTGTCCACCACCTCTCTCAACTCCTTTATTGTCTCTGTGATTGTCAAATTGTTTGTCTGTCATCCAGTGTTCGATGAGCCACAATTTCATTCAGTTAAACATTTTGGCCCCAAGTTTCCACATGATTTGCTCCTGATTTTTAGGAGCAACTGGTGTAGAACGGAGTATCTTAGAAATCGGAAATCTTGTCATTTAGTTTGCTCCAGTTCTAGTCAGTTAGAACAGTTTCACTTTGGAACAGAATTTTTTTTTCAAAAGGGGGCGTGTCCGGCCACTTCCGCCTGTTTTCAAAGTTTTGTCAGTGAAAACTTACTCCAAACTAACTTAGAATGGAGTAAGTGACGATTTTTGTACGCTCGAAAAAACTTTGTCTACATTTTAGAAAATCAGGCGTAGGTTACAAATCAGGCATAGGGAATGGGCGGGGGGGGGGGGGTTTAAAGGGAAGTTTACAAACATTAAACACTTCAGTTTTACAAATAAAGAGCCATCATCAATAATAAATGATAAATACATCAATAAATCAACCAATAAATCAATCAAAAAATATTAATAAGAAATAATTTAAAAAAAAATCAATAAATAAAACATTTTCTACTTACCGACTGCAGCACCGGGAGCCCTCCAACAGCGTGTTGGGATCCCCCCCCCCCAGTGTGTCTCTGTCAGTGTCTCGATCTCTCTGTCTGTCTGTGTGTGTCTCATTCTCTGTCTGTCAGTGTCTGTGTTTCTGACAGCGAGGGGAGGGGGAGGAGGTGGGTAGAGGGAGAGAGGGGGGGAGCAGAGGGAGGGAAGGGGGAGAAATAGTGGAGAAGGGGGAGGGGGGAGAAGGGAATAAAGGGAGTTGGGGGGGGAAAGGAGATTGGGGGGGAAGGAGATGGGGATGGGGGGAAGGAGATGGGGGGAGAAAGGAGATGGGGGGGGGGGGGGGGGAGAAAGGAGAAGGGGGAGGGAGGCTGAACGGGCCGGGCCCGAGACTTCGGGCAGGGCCCGTCCCCAGCACCAGATTTACAGGTAGGTGGCGTTGGGTCGGGGGGGGTGGTGGGAGGGAGGTCGGTTCGGGCCGGGGGGAGGGAGGGAGAGGGAGGTCAGGTCGGGGGGAGGGAGGTCAGGTCGGATCCAGTTCGGGGGGGAGAGGGAGAAGCGGGAGTCGGGTCGGGTCCGGAAGCGGGGGTTGGGGGGGGGGGAGCGGGAGTCGGGTCCAGTCCGGGGGGTGGGGGGGGAGTCGGGTCGGATCCGGAAGACGGGTTGGGGGGGGGGGGGGGGGGAGTGGGAGTCGGGTCCAGTCCGGGGGGTGGGGGGGGAGTCGGGTCGGGTCCGGAAGCGGGGTTTGGGGGGGGGGGTGCGGGAGTCGGGTCCAGTCCGGGGGGTGGGGGGGGAGTCGGGTCGGGTCCGGAAGCGGGGGGGGGGCGGGTGGAAGCGGGAGTCGGGTCGGGTCCGGGGTGGGGGAAAGCGAGAGTCAGGTCGGTGTCGGGTCTGGTCGGGGGGAGAGTGGGAGTCGGGTCGGTGTCGGGGGAAGCGGGAGATGAGTCGGGTCGGGAGGAAGCAGGAGCTGGCCGTGGGAGGAGCCTTATTGACGCAGCCCCAGTGGGGCCATTCGGCCAGGGCTAGGGGCTGCGTGCTTCGGGCCCCTCCCACACAGTTTCGGGCGCCTGGAGCTACTGCACTTGCGCGCCCACTGTAGCGCGCATGTGCAGAGATCCCGGCACTGTTTTCGACGCAGGGACCTGGCTCCGCCCTCTACAGCTCGTGCTGCGCTGCGCCGAGGGCCAGAAGACCTGCAGGGAGCTGGAGAATCTGGAGGGTTTTTTTTAAGGCGCACTTTCTGGCGTGAAAAACGGGCGTCCAGGTCGGGACTGCACCGTTCTAGGCGCGGCTCGAAACTTGGGCCCTTAAAGACTGGAGCCATTGCCTTTGGCCCCCACCACAAAATCCATTCCCTCACCACTGTTCTCCATCTGTCTCCCCAACCACTGACTCAGGCTGAACCAGCCAGGTAGAAATCTTGACATCTTATTTAACCTCCAAGTTGAGCTTCTGAACCCACATCCTTTCCATCACAAAGCCTACATTCACCTCTGTAACATCGGTCGCTTCTACCTCTACCTCCAGATTCAACTATTCCAATGCTCTCCTGGACAACTCACATCCTCCAGCCCCTGTAAAACTTTAACTCACGATGTCCCGTTCACCTATCACCTTTGTCCTCGCTGAACTACATTGGATTCCTGTCCCAAAGCCTCCAATTTAAAATTTTCATCCTTGTATTTAAATCCCTTTATGGCCTCACCCCTCCCTATTTCTGAAACCTCCTCCAGCCTTACAATCCTACTAAATCTTTCCGTTCTTCTCACTCTGGTCCCTTGTGCACCCCCTCTTCCTTTGTAACAACTTGCATTTATATAGCGCCTTTAACATAATAAAATGTCCCAAGGCGCTTCACATAAGACAAAAAAATTAGACACCGAGCCACATAAGGAGAAATTAGGATAGCTGACCAAACGCTTGGTCAAAGAGGTAGGTTTTAAGGAGCTTCTTAAAGGAGGAAAGAGAGGTAGAGAGATGGAGAAGTTTAGGGAAGGAATTCCAGAGATTTGGGCCTAGGCAACAGAAGCTACCATTGGCAGCGGTGGTTTCAGCCTCCTAGACCCTATGTTCTGGAATTCCCTCCGTAAACCCCTCCACCTCGCCACTTCCTTTTCTCCTTTAAGACCCTTCTTAAAACCATCTCTTTGTCTAAGCTTTTGGTCACTTTCCTAACATTGCCTTTGGCTCGATGTCCTTTTTAATCCCTTTACACTTCTGTGAAGCACTTTGGAGTGTTTTTTTATATTAAAGTCATTCTACAATTGTAAGTTGTTGTTTCATAGAATCATACACAGGAGGTCATTCAGCCCATTGTGTCTGTGCCGGCTCTGTGGAAGAGCTATCCAATTAGTCCCACTCCCCCTGCTCTTTCCCCATACCCCTATAAATTCCTTTTAAGTACATATCGAATTCCCTCCATTTTACATTTCTATTATTTTTTAGATGTCCCTGGGCAAGGTTGCAATCAAACCTCGAGAGGTCTAAATGTCCATTTCAACTATTCTGTAACAGTGCTAATTCAGTGTTCTCACAGACAGACTATAAAAATGGTAGTAAGTCTGACTCGTTCCTGAAGGAGTTTTGAAGTCACAATCCATTACATTGCCCGTCAAGTCTTCATCCAATCATCTCGGAATGTCAGGCCACTGTTTCTGTTCAGCCTGTGACGATAGGCACTAGCTGAAAGGCAAGCACTGCAGATGAAAATATCTCCTGAAGAGCACATTTAGTAAAGAATCCAACATGGTAGGATCTCTGCTAGAGACAGTGAATGAAGGACAGTGGATCTGGCCAGGGTTTGCTTCCATTTAAAAATACAGGTACATGTACATCTGCCACATTCGCAGTTTTTCTCTGTTATTATTTGTTTATTTCTCGTGATTTTGGGTACATGGAACCATACAGTACTGAGGGAGGCCATTCGGCCCATCGTGTCTGTGCTGGCTCTTTAAAAGAGCAATCTAATTATTACAACTCCCCCCTGTTCTTTCCCCACAGCTCTGCAAATATTCCTTTTCAGGTATTTATCCAATTCCCTTTCAAAAGTTACCACTATATCTGCTTCTACCATCCTTTCAGGCAGCGCATTCCAGATCATCATAACTCGCTGTATAAAAGAATTTGTCATCTCCCCCCCCTGGCATTTTTTGGCAATTATCTTAAATCTGTGTCCTCTGATTAGCGACTCTACTGCTAGTAGAACCAATTTCTTCTTACTTACGCTAACAAACTCCATCATAATTTTGAATACCTCTATTAAATCTCTCATTAACCTAGCCTAGTATCTGTTTGAGGCTCCCTTCTATATAGCCCCCTTGCTCTTTTCCTCCTGCCTTCCTTTGACCTCCCTCTGTTTCTACCCCTGATCCTATGTGTGAAAAGCTGAAGAATGGTTTACTTCTCCTGAACTGAGTCTATTCACTTGGTTGCCTCAGCCTGCCTGCTCGCAGATTCATCCCTCTGTACTGGTGAAACAACTTGGTCTATTCCAAATCTCTCCTGGCCGGCCTCCCATCTTTCACCCTACATAAACTTAAACTCATCCAAAACTCTGCTGCCCGTATCCTAACTCGCACCACATCCAGTTCACTCATCACCCCTGTGCTCGCTGACCAACATTGGCACCCGGTCCAGCAAAGCCTCGATTTTAAAATTCTTATCCTTGTTTTCAAGTCCCTCCGTGGTCTCGCCCCTCCCTATCTCTGTAATCTCCTCCAGCCCCACAACCCTCCGAGATCTCTGCGCTCCTCCAATTTTGGCTTCTTGCACATCTCCGATATTCATCGCTTCACTATTGGCAGCCATGCTTTCAGCTGCCTAGGCTCTAAGCTCTAGAAATCCCTCCCTAAACCTAGACGTGATATATGTGATATAAGTTGTGTGTGAAATTGAGAAATGCTAGGGCAAACCAGTACTCAAAGAGGTGTGCCTCAACGTAAGAATTAGGAGCAGGAGTCAGCCATATGCCCCCTCGATCCTGCACCACCATTCAATAAAATCATCGCTGATCTTCTACCTCAACTCCACTTTCCCACCATGTCCCCATATCCCTTGATTCCCTTAGTGTCCAAAAATTGATCAATCTCAGTCTTGAATATACTCAATGAGTGAACATCCACAGCTCTCTGGGGTAGAGAATTCCAAAGATTCACAACTCTCGGAGTGAATAAATTCCTCATCTCAGTCCTAAATAGCCGACCACTTATCCTGAGACAATGACCCCGAGTTCTAGACTCCAGCCAGGGGAAAAAGCATCTCAGTATCTACCCTGTCAAGTCCTCTAAGAATGTTATATGTTTCAATGAGATCACATCTCTTCTAAACTCCAGAGAAAATAGGCCCATTCTGCTCAAATTCTCCTCATATGACAACCCTCTCAAATCCATTTGTATCTCTTCCAGCCAGTTCAGAGCACCGCACGGATTCCAGTCCTTTAATGTTGAACTTCATTCATCCGAACTCGGAGTTTAACAGTGTAATTCCACCTTATAAATATATATTTGATATCTGTTGCACTTTTAAAACTGTTCAAGAACCAGTATCGATAAGCTCTCTGAAGGCTCAGTGTGTAATTGCATCACTTAGTGTTATATTAATGTGGGAACAATCCTGATTTGAAAACCAGATTTCTTTTTGCTTTTTAATACACCAAGGGATCTTTGGTTGTCAGTGCCCCTGTGATTGGGGGCAGAAAAAGAATCAGACAGGGTTTCTACTGATCGGGGTCCAGTGACAGCTGATGCATTGTGATTGTGAGAAGACATCAGATGAGGACAGGGTTAGGTTCAGCTGTTGTGACTCCATGGTTGAATACCCTATCAACAGTCACTATATGAACATAATAGGAGCAGGAGTCGGCCATTTGGCCCCTCGAGTCTGCTCCGCCATTCAATAAGATCATGGCTGATCTGATCTTGGCCTCAACTCCACTTTCCTTCCCACTCCCCATCACCCTTGATTCCCTTATCGTTCAAAAATCTGTCTATCTCCACCTTAAATACATTCAATGACCCAGCCTCCACAGCTCTCTGGGGTAGAGAATTCCAAAGATTCACGACCTTCTGAGAGAAGAAATACCTCCTCATCTCCGTCTTAAATGAACAACCCCTTAATCTGAAACAATGCCCCCTTGTTCTAGATTCCCCCCTGAGAGGAAACATCCTCTCAGCATCTGCCCTGTCCAGCCCCCTCAGAATCTTATGTTTCAATAAGATCACCCCTCATTCTTCTAAACTCCAATGAGTATAGGCCCAACCTGCTCAACCTATCTTCATAAGACAACCCCTTCATCTCAGGAATCAACCTAGTGAACTGCCTCCAATGCAAGTATATCCCTCCTTAAATACAGAGACCAAAACTGTACGCAGCACTCTAGATGTGGTCTCACAGTTGTAGCAAGACTTCCCTGCTTTTATACTCCATCCCCCTTGCAATAAAGGTCAACATTCCATTTGCCTTCCTAATTACTTGCTGTACCTGCATACTAACTTTTTGTGTTTCATGTACGAGGACACTCAGATCTTTCTGTACCGCAATATTCTGTAGTCTCTCTCCATTTAAATAATATTCTGCTTTTTCATTCTTCCTACCAAAGTGGATAACATCACATTTTCCCACATTATATTCCATCTGCCAAACTATTGCCCACTCACTTAACCAATCTATATCGCTTTGCAGACTCAATCTAGAAATTTGCTTTTTAGTGAAAGCGTTTTTTTTGCCAAAAATACTGCTTTCACTCTGCTACGAGGCCTAAAATTCAGGCTTCAATTTGCTCAGCGGTAAAAATCGGCATTGCACGAGGATTCGTGGCGCAAACCACAAATTTCTGCAACTTTATTCCGACGCCGATACTGCTGCGAGAGAGGCCTTAAGAGGGGGGAAAACACCTCCCCCCCAAAAAAAAATCGCAAAAAACAAAAATAAAAAAAAAATCACAAAACATTCACAAAACACTTAACTAGCAAATCGCTGAAAAAAGAAAATAAAAAATAAAAACTTTAACTTACCTTTTTTACAGGTCTTCATACCTACTGCTGTTCCAGGGGCTGCAACACAGGTTTATCCCTGGCACAGAAAACGGGTGTGTCCTGAGCCAAATTTTTGGCGAAAGCACAATTTCGAGTCTTGCATGGCGGCGGTCCTCTCCCCAGCGGTACTTAAAAACCCAGCCGCAAGACTTCTCCAAACCATACCGTTTTTCAACAAAAATGGCAAAATATTGCGAAAAAAACAGGTGCAATGTTGCTGAATTTTTAGCCCTTTGCGTCGTCCTCACACAACTTGCTTTCCCGCCTATCTTTGCATCATCAGCAAATGCGGCTGCAGTACACTCGGTTCCTTCATCTAAGTCATTAATATAGATTGTAAATAGCTGAGCCCCAGCACTGATCCCTGCGGCACCCCACTAGTTACTGTTTGCCAACCAGGAAATGAACCATTTATCCCGACTCTCTGTTTTCTGTTAGTTAGCCAATCCTCTATCCATGCTAATATATTACCCCAACACCATGAGCGCTTATCTTGTGTAGTAAACTTTTGTGTGGCACCTTATCGAATGCCTTTTGGAAATCCAAATACACTACATCTACTATATACATAATACAATCAAGCAGAGTCAACATGGTTTTATGAAAGAGAAATCATGTTTGACAAAGTTATTAGCGTTCTTTGAGGATGTAACCATGAAGATCAAGGGGAACCAGTAGCTGTCACTATGTAGGTTCACACATAAAGATTGGTTCTTTGGCAAGGTACCAGATGGTGCCCCAGCATAAGCTACCATCTTTAGAGCAAAGGTGTGGAAGAATACAGAATAAAAATTGCAAATATATCACCGAGAGATTGCTGTTAGCAGTTTTAGTACACACATCATTCGTTTGTCTGCTATTTTAGCAATGATATTAACCCATTTAAAATAATAGACACCGTCTGACAATTCCTGTGTTAAAACAGTGTTCCGAGGAATGTTATATGAACACTTTAGCTCCAATTTTAACTTGGAGTCATGTAAGAAGCCGAGGCGGACAGCCAACAGTCTGCATCTCCGCTGCATGAAGTCTGGGAGATTTTAGCTCCTGGGCCTCATCTGCCTGGGGTCCAATGTTCCCTCTAAGCCGCACGGTTGCGCAGCTCTCTACTGGTCCCGCGCAGCCGACTTTTCCAATGTTAAATTTCGTGCATGCAAAACTGTGAATGGTTGTGCACCCCCAAATAAATTAGGGGGATCATTGATGGGGCCCTGTCAGTCTCCTACCTGAACCCGATAGTGGTTATGTTACTCGACTAGTAATCCAGTGGCCTGGACTAATGATCCAGAGACATGAGTTCAAATCCCATCATGGCAGCTGGGAATTTAAATTCAGTTAATTAAATAAATCTAGAATAAAAAGCTCGTATTGGTAATCATAGAAATTTACAGCACGGAAGGAGGTCATTCAGCCCATTGTGTCCGTGCTGGCTGAGAAAGAGCTATCCAGCTTAATCCCAACTTCCAGCCCTTGATCCACATGTTATGGCACTTCAAGTGCACATCCAAGTACTTTTTAAATGTGATGAAGGTTTCTGCCTCTACCACCCTTTCAGGCAGTGAGTTCCAGATCCCCACTACCCAACAATTGGGGAGGGAAACCAGGGCATGGGAGGCCTAAGGTTTTCTTGTCAAATTTTATGTCTCATAATACTCCTGTGAAGCACCGTGGGACGTTTCACTACGTTAAAGGCGCTATATAAATACAAGTTATTATTGTTGTGGAGCCCGGAGATACTAAAATCGCCGTACTTTCTAGACCTCTTCTCTACCTGGCTCCTCCTGCCGCCAGGTTGGCATGGTGGGGAAGGCACGCAGGCCTCCAGTTAAAATTGCAGCCTGGCCCCGATGACATCATTGAAGCCCAATCTGCATATTTAAAGAAGGGTCGCGCTGCTTTCTGGCGGGTGAAGCTCTTGCTTGCTCAGGTTAAAATTGCAACCTTCGGGAAGGCAGCGAGGTCGGCGCAAGTTAAGTCACATGGAGCATTTTAACTGCCTGCCCGCCTGCTATCCACGGGTTAAAATCAGCCCTATTAAATGTTCATTTGCTAATACCATAAACAGTAATTTCTTTGCTTACAAGTCGAAGACATTGATTACCCCACACCGTCCTTTCTGGCCACTCATTCTCCACAAACTACAAATTATTCAAAATGCAGTCAACCAGATTCTGTCCCACATTAAGTCCTGCTCGCACATCACCCCAGCCACGCTGGTGTACTCTGGTTCCAGGTCCCCCTGCGTATTAAATTTAAAATCCTTGTCTGCAAATCCCTCCATGTCCTTGCCCCACCCTACTATATATGCTGTCTATTCCACCCTTAGGATTCACCACCCTACCCCTCTAACTCTGGACTTTTGTGCAATCCCCTACACTGACCTCACACCCTAGAATTGCCTCCTTAAACCCCTTTGACATGCTACTCATCTCTCCTCCTTTAAAAGACTTCTATAAATCCAACTTATCAGCCTGCTTTGGAAACCCCGCCCCTTCATGGCTTGGCTTCTGTTCCTTAGTCTACTTCCATTTGCAACAAAAATATATAGCTAATATACAAGTGTAACTTATTGCAGCACTGACTTCTTGGTTATGATCTCTACAAAGGAAGCACAAAGCCATTTAAAAACCAGCACCACACTGTAGCTATGCAGCAGCAATATAGTCAGCTAAAAAGCTCTGTAGTCCATCAGCGTTATTTATAGTTTACCTTTTTGCTGGAAGCATTTCATTTTGCTTTCTTCATCCAGCCAGCTGAGGCTGGAAGGCCACCTGCTCCCCCACCATTTCACTGCAATTCTCTAGGGTCCCATTTTACAGGACCAGTTCTTCTACTACTAAAATACTCTTCTTTAGTTACACTACATTTACATTGTCCAGTAAATAAACATGTTTAAATGAAACACTTTTGCAGGTATGCTCCCTTTCTTTGACTCTTGCTATCACAGGACATTTTGTACAGTGTATTTAGGGCTAGCCTACAGTATGTGAGAATTCAAAGGTATTGTTTTCAAGATCCATTTAAAAGATAACCTTATCTTGACAGACTGCCCTCTCCTTTATTGTTCCTTCCCCTCCCCCTGCACAGTCAATGAAATATAACACGATGCAAGACAAAAGGAACATGAACAATCTGAATAACACAAAGAGTAATTTTAAGAGGTTGTGCTCCTGGCACAGAGCTTCACCTGCTGGGAGCACATATCAGGAATTCATGCGCTGGTCCCCATCATCATCAGAGATGCCGTCTTTTGGATGAGACGTTAAACCGAGGCCCCGTCTGCTCCCTCAGGTGGCTATAAAAGATCCTATGACATTATTTCAGTGAAAAGCAGGGGAGGGGAGTTCTCCCTGTACTCCTGGCCAATATTTATCTCTCAACCAACACTTGTATTTATATAGTGCCTTTAACATAGTAAAATGTCTCAAGGCGCTTCACAGGAGCGGTATAAAACAAAATTTGATACCAAGCCACACAAGGAGATATTAAGGCAGATTGATCAAAGAGGTAGGTTTTAAGGAGAGTCTTAAAGGAGGAAGAGAGGTGGAGAAATTTAGGGAGGTAATTCCAGAGCTTAGGGCCCAGGCAGCTGAAGGCACAGACACCAATGATGGAGCGATTATAATCAGGGATGCTCTAGAGGCCAGAATTGGAGGAGCGCAGATATCTCGGAGGGTTGTGGGGCTGGAGGAGATTACAGAGATCGGGAGGGGTGAGGGATTTGAAAACAAGGATGAGAATTCTAAAATTGAGATGTTGCTTAACCAGGAGCCAATGTAGGTCAGCGAGCACAGGAGTGATGGTGAATGGGACTTTGTGGTATTGTTGTTATAGAAATGCAAGTTCTTTATTTGCAAGGTTTTTGCCTCCACTATTCTTCTCGAAAGTTTATTTCTTACATTGATCATTTTTTGAAAGAAGAATGAATTGCATTTATTTCGCGCATTTTTCTTTTTTTTTAAAGGTTTTTTGAGTAGTGAAGTTCCAATACAAGTCCTAAATTTACTCTTTACTGGTTTCAACCTAGCGTTCCTTTGTCCTAGTATCGTTATTTACAGTATAATCTGGATTTACCTTTTCCTTAACTATCTTAGAAACCTCTATGTTCACCTCCTATGTCTGCCTCCCTCGGTTTCTTCAGTCTTCCCTCACAACGCAGGCTGGACTCTAGGGATCAGCCTTATGGTTCTTTCCTCCAGCACTTGAATGTCTCTTGTGTCTCGGCAACCAGAACTGGAAACAGCGCTCAAGGTGGGTCTGACCAGAACTGGACACAGTACTCAGGGTGGGACTGATCAGAACTGGAAACAGTGCTCAAGGTGGGTCTGATCAGAACTGGACACAGTGCTCAAGGTGGGACTGACCAGAACTGGACATAGTGCTCAAGGTGGGTCTGATCAGAACTGGACACAGTGCTCAAGGTGGGACTGACCAGAACTAGACACAGTGCTCAAGGTGGGTCTGATCAGAACTGGACACAGTGCTCAAGGTGGGACTGACCAGAACTGGACACAGTGCTCAAGGTGGGTCTGATCAGAACTGGACACAGTGCTCAAGGTGGGACTGACCAGAACTAGACACAGTGCTCAAGGTGGGACTGACCAGAACTGGACACAGTGCTCAAGGTGGGACTGACCAGAACTGGACACAGTGCTCAAGGTGGGTCTGATCAGAACTGGACACAGTGCTCAAGATGGGACTGACCAGAACTGGACACAGTGCTCAAGGTGGGACTGATCAGAACTGGACACAGTGCTCAAGGTGGGACTGACCAGAACTAGACACAGTGCTCAAGGTGGGACTGACCAGAACTAGACACAGTGCTCAAGGTGGGACTGACCAGAACTAGACACAGTGCTCAAGGTGGGTCTGATCAGAACTGGACACAGTGCTCAAGGTGGGACTGACCAGAACTGGACACAGTGCTCAAGGTGGGACTGACCAGAACTAGACACAGTGCTCAAGGTGGGACTGACCAGAACTGGACACAGTGCTCAAGGTGGGTCTGACCAGAACTGGACACAGTGCTCAAGGTGGGTCTGACCAGAACTGGACACAGTGCTCAAGGTGGGTCTGACCAGAACTGGACACAGTGCTCAGGATGGGTATGACCACAAGGCAGTCCATAGTCTAAATGAGCCATCAGGCTGTTGAAAACAGAAGTTTGATTAGCAAAAATATAGCCAACATGAAGAAAGCTTGGAACAAAGAAAGCACTGACAAAACTGCTCCTCCTTTGCTGAGATTTCAGAGGTTCATTTCAGTCCATTTCACATCGGTCTAAATAATGCATTAGTCTCCAGAGAGCTGTCAATCTGATAAAACCAGAGAATCTCAACTTCAAATGAACAGATCTTTAGTACATAACCAGAGATGAGCAAAATGGTTATAACTGGCTCACCCTTATAGGGACATAATAACAACACCTTGCACTTACAAAGTGCCGATAATGAAGAAAAATGTCCCAAGACGCTTTATAGAAGTGTAATCAGATATCTAAAAAGTCAACATCCAGCCATAGAAGGATATATTAGGAAGGGTGACTAAAAGCCTGGTCAAAGAGGTGGGTTTCAAGGAAGTTTAAGGAGAGAGTACTAGAGCTGAGGGACTAGATGGCTGAAGTTGCTAATGGTGGGGCAAAAGGAGTGGGGGATGCACTATGAAGGGGCTGGGCCATGAAGAGATTTAAACACAAAGATGAGAATTTTAAATTTCCAACACCAGGGGGTATGAAAGTTAGCTAGTAAGTCAGACAGCAAGGAGTGATGGATGAGCGGACTTTGATGCAGGATAGGATTCGAGCAGCAGAATTTTGGATGAGCTGAAGTTTATGGAATGTGGAGGATGTGAGGCCAGCCAGAAGAGCATTGGAATAGTTAGGTCTAGAAGTGACATGAGGGTTTTAGCAGCAGATGGCGGAGGCAGGGGCTGAGACAGATGATGTTATAGAGGTGGAGGTAGTCTTTGTGATGGAGAGATTATGGGGTCGAAAGCAGAGCTCGGGGTCAAATAATATGCCAAAGTTGTTAACAGTCTGGTTCAACCTGCGACATTTGCCTGGGAAGGAGTCGGAAATGGTGGCGAGGGTAAAGAGTTTGCGTAAGGGGCCAAAGGCGATGGCTTTGGTCTTCCTAAAGTAACTGACTCAGTTAAGCAGTCTGAAAACACAGAGGCAGTGGAGGGAGTGAGCGAGGTGCAAACAGAACCCGATGCCATGTCTTTCTATAATGTCGTAAAGAAGCTGCATGTAGATGAGAGCCAAGGGTAGATACCTGGGAAATTCCAGAGGTAACGGTGTACGAACGGGAAGAGAATCTAGTACTGGAGGAGCTCTGGGTCCGATTGGATAGGTAAAAATGGAAGCAAGGATTGTGCCACTCAGCTGGACAGCGGAGGAGTCGTTGGAGGAGGATGATTTGGACGACTTGTCACAGGCTGTAGAGAGGTTACTAAGGATAGAGAGGGAAAATGCAGACATAGGGGAAGTTATTTGTGACCTTAATCAGAGTAATTTCAGTGCTGTGGCAGGAGCATAAACCAGGAAATAGTGGTGGCTTGTAAAAAGGGAACAGCAATAATCATGGGTGATTTTAACCTCCATATTGATTGGACAAATCAAATTGGTCAGGGTAGCATTGAGGAGGACTTCATAGAGTGCGTAAGGGACAGATTCCTTGAGCAGTATGTAACGGAACCAACCAGGGGCAGGCTATCTTAGATCTGGTCCTGTGTAATGAGACAGGATTAATAAACAATCTCCTAGTAAAGGATCCCCTCGGAATGAGTGATAGCATAATTGAATTTCAAATTCAGATGGAGGGTGAGAAAGTTGGATCTCCAACCAACGTACAAAGCTTAAATAAAGGAGACTTTATTTTTGCTTTCTAATTCCAGCGCTACTCCCCTCCCTACTGAATCTACTCTCAGATTCCCAGCCCCCTGCCAAGCTAGTTTAACCCCCCCCCCCCCCCCAACAGCACTAGCAAACTCCCCCGTGAGGATATTGGTCCCGGCTCTGTTGAGGTGCAACCCATCCGGCTTGTACAGGTCCCACCTCCCCCAGAAACGGTCCCAATGCCTCAGGAAACTAAAGCCCTCCCGCCTGCACCATCTCTCCAGCCACGTATTCATCTGCTCTATCCTCCTATTTCTATACTCACTAGCTTGTGGCACTGGGAGTAATCCGGAGATTACTACCTTTGAGGTCCTGCTTTTTAATTTCTCTCCTAGCTCCCTAAACTCTGCCTGCAGGACCTCATCCCTCTTCCTACTTATGTCATTGGTACCGATGTGGACCACGACCTCTCCCCCCAGAATGCCCTGCAGCTGCTCAGTGACATGCTTGACCCTGGCACCAGGGAGCCAACATACCATTCTGGAGTCACGTCTGCTCCAAGCCACCGCCGCCCTGTGTAGTCCCGCGCCCGCTCCGCTCTCGCGATGCTGGCCTCCTCCCGAACTCATTTCAATTTGCCCCATCATCCCTTTTGTCTCTCCTATCTTCTACTCTATCACAGACCTTCCCTTTTGTTCTTTTTTCCCCTCCCCCTTTCACTGCTTGTGAAGAATCTGTTCTTTCCAAACACTCTCCAGTTCTGACAAAGGGTCATCGGCCTGAAACGTTAACTCTGTTTCCTCTCCACAGATGGTGCCTGACACGCTGAGATTTCCAGCATTTTCTGTTTTTAGTACTGAAGAGAGGGTGGTTGTTTGCAAGGTTGGAGCAACCAAGGCCGTTTTTTTTTAGGATGGGTGATGATAGCGGTTATGAAAGGGAGGGTGGGACAATACCTGATGAGAGGGAATCATTTACAATGTTAATTAGCATAGGCGCCAAGCTGTAAGTTGAGTGGTGAGCAGTTTAGTGGGATTGGGGTCAGGAGAGCAGGAGGTGGGGCTCATAGACAAGATGAACTCAGAGGGCATGAGGGGAATTAGGAGAGAAAATAAAGAATGACATGGGTTCAGGGCTAAGGCACAGAAGACCTGCGGGGGAAGGTTTGGATTGTTGGGCAAGGGGAAGGACGGGATGAAACAGAGGCAACTGAACCGATGATTTCAATCTTAGTGACAAAGTAGTACATGAGCTCCTCGCACTTCTTGTTGGAGGTGAGGGTGCAGGGGCAGGGGCAGAGGGTGGTAGTGGAGAAAAGAAGCCGGGGGTTAGCAAAAATAATTGCTGCCAGAAGTACTTCCCCACTGCAGAAATTGTTAATAAAACGCTCCAGAGTCTTCAAGCTCAGAAACCCCGACTTCTACCAGTCTGCGCTAATCCTGGTAACAGCTGTACCTTATCATTCTCAGTTGGTTAGAGTGTGGTGCTAATAATGCCAAGGTCATGGATTTGATCCCTGTATGGTCTATTTGAATACTATTCTAAGTTACCCTCAGTGGATTGCAGATGTAAAAGCAGGAACCTTGAAGCTGCAGTGCCACTGGACCTCTGTCAGGAAATCCACTGACAAAAGTGATTATTCTACACCCTTTTTCATGATGAATGTCCAAACTGTGCAGTGTTGGTATTGGCTGCTTTGATGATAATTGCCTCTCAGCTCTCCATTCTCTGTTCCATAGTCTATTGATTACCTATAGTGAGCCACACAGCACTTCAAAGTCCTATCTTTAATGATCATTAAAATGATAAAACAATCAATAAATTGCAGTACTGCAGGAAAAATTGTCAACTTTTTATCACATTTGTGCATTTTCCGTGCTGGGAACACATGTCGAGAAATCTTGGGGAATACCCGTGATTTCTCAAAACTCAATCGATGAACAAGGCTATGCACCAGAACTGTGCATTCTGAAAGTCATTCCGAATATATATTAACATATTTTAAATCACAATTTGATTAAGAAAAACAAACTCAGCATTACTGAAATTTCTCACTATTTACATGACCTTGTCCCACAGTTGGTTTAAATGAAGTTGTATCATCTCTTCGCTGTCTGGGAAAAGTGGGAGCACCAGATACAGATTTCTTCATTGGTGTCAAAAGAAAGTCTGCAAGCAACATAATTAAAAACATTTTCTTTAGCAATGATGCAGCAAGTTGGATAAGTATTGCAGAGAGATAGTAAGAAAGAGTTCCTTCGACAGCTCAGTTTGTTACAGTCCACTGTCTATTACTATTGATATTATTGCTAGGCTAATTCAAAAGGCAGTTAACAGAGAACCATATTGGTGTGGGACTGAAGTCACATATAGGCCAGCCTGGGTAAGGTCGGCAGGTTTCCTTCCCTAAAGGGCATTAGTGACCTAGATGGGTTTTTACAATAATCTGAAAACTTTTCATTTCCAGATTTTAAAAAACTGAATTCAAATGCTAGTTCCGTAACCCAACCATTACACTACCATTCCCCTTAGTGACCTTTTCTTGAAAGCAATAACTTACAGTGATAAAAAGCACTTATGGTATCTCTCAGAAATGTCCTTAAGTGTTTTATATTCAATGAATTTCTTGAAGGGCAGTCACTTATGCAGACAAATGTACCAGCCATGTGGCACACAGTAATGACCCATAGACATTATTCAGATCATAGAAATTTACAACACAGGAGGTCAATTCGGCCCATTGTGTCCACGCCGGCCGACAAAGAGCTATCCAGACTAATCCCACTTTCCAGCTCTTGCTCCGCACTGTAGGTTACGGCATTTACAAGTGCAAATCCAAGTACTTTTTAAATGTGCTTAAGGGTTCCTGTCTCTACCACCCTTTCAAGCAGTGAGTTCCAGACCCTGACCAGCCTGTGTGTGAAGAAATTTCCTCTCAAATCCTCTAAACCTCCGACCAATTACTTTAAATCCTTGCCCCCTGGTTGTTTACCCCTCTTGCTAAGGGAAATAGGCCCTTTCTATCTACTATATCTAGGTCCCTCATAATTTTATACACCTCAATAAGGTCTACCCTCAGCCTCCTCTATTCAAATGAAAACAAACCCAGTCTATCCAATCTTTCCTCATAACTAAAATTCTCCAGTGCAGGCTATTGTGTTCCGAACACAGATGAGGCTGCACACAGGGAGGTTAAAATAACAGTGACCTCAGTCTTTAATAAGACACTCCAGAATGAGGAACAGGCCTTAGGGGCCGGCTAAAATACAGTGCTCCCAAGGGATGCTGGGATGCCTTGGGACTTCAGGGGATGCGCTCCCTGGTGGTGGAACATGGGAGTGCATGCTTTACAGATACACAACATCACTCTGCCCTCAAAGTCAAAGTGAAAACTATTTACAAGGTGAGGCGGTCAGGAGCCTTTCTTTCCCTGGTGGACCGCCTCGGCACAAATGTCTGTTCTGGTGTGTTGGCTGTGCCCTCGCTGGGCTGGCGTGTTGTTGGTCCTGCAGGACTGCTAGGTGAGCCTGGCTTTGCTGGGCTGTTGGGCGTGATGGGTTCGATTTCCTGGTCCGACGTGGTGTCGTTGATCCTTTGGGTGTCTGTTGTGGGCTCGAAAAATGTGATGTCTGCTGTGGGTTGTTCAGGGCAGTCTGTGAACCGCAGCCTCGTTTGGTCCAGGTGCTTTCTGAAAATTTGTCCATTGACTAGTTTGACTACAAATACCCTATTCCCTTCTTTAGCTATCACCGTGCCCGCGATCCACTTGGGACCATGTCCATATTTAGCACACATACACAAGGTCATTCAGATCAATTTCCCGTGACACAATGGCGCGACCATCGTTTACATTTTGTTGCTGCCGCCTGCTCTCTACCTGATCATGCAGGTTGGGGTGAACCAGCGAGAGTCTGGTTTTAAGTGTCCTGTTCATGAGTAGCTCAGCCGGGGGCACCCCTGTGAGCGAGTGGGGTCTCGTGCAGTAGCTGAGCAGTACTCGGGACAGGCGGGTTTGGAGTGAACCTTCTGTGACGCGTTTAAGGCTCTGTTTGATGGTTTGTACTGCTCGATCTGCCTGCCCATTGGAGGCTGGTTTAAACGGGGCTGAGGTGACATGTTTGATCCCATTGCGGGTCATGAATTCTTTAAATTCGGCACTGGTGAAACATGGCCCGTTGTCACTGACCAGTATGTCAGGCATGCCGTGGGTGGCAAACATGGCCCTCAGGCTTTCAATGGTGGTGGTGGCGTTGCTTCCCGACATTATTTCACATTCAATCCATTTTGAAAAAGCATTCACCACCACCAGAAACATTTTACCGAGAAACGGGCCCGCATAATCGACATGGATCCTCGACCATGGTCTGGAGGGAAAGGACCACAAACATAGTGGTGCCTTTCTGGGCGCGTTGCTCAACTGAGCACACACTCTGTATTGCCGTACACACAGTCGATACCGGGCCACCACACATGGGATCTAGTTATCGCTTTCATCATTACTATACCCGGGTGTGTGCTGTGGAGATCCGAGATGAACGTCTCCCTGTCCTTTTTTGGTAGCACTATGCGGTTACCCCACAACAGGCAGTCTGCCTGAATGGACAGCTCGTCCTTTCGCCGCTGGAACGGCTTGATTAGCTCTTGCATTTCAACGGGGATGCTGGCCCAGCTCCCATGCAGTACACAGTTTTTTACTAGGGACAGCAGAGGATCTTGGCTGGTCCAAGTTCTAATCTGGCGGGCCGTGACAGGTGATTTATCATTTTCAAACGCTTCCATGACCATCAATAAGTCTGCGGGCTGTGCCACCATCAACAAGTTTGCAGGCTGCGCCATTTCCACCCCTATGATGGGCAATGGTAGCTGACTGAGAGCATCCGCACAGCTCTCGGTGCCTGGCCTGTGGCGGATGGTATAGTTATATGCTGATAGCGCGAGTGCCCACCTTTGAATGCGGGCTGAGGCATTAGTATTTATCCCCTTGTTTTCAGCGAACAGTGATGTGAGGGGCTTGTGATCGGTTTCCAGCTCAAATTTGAGGCCAAACATGTACTGATGCATTTTCTTTACCCCGAACACACACGCTAATGCCTCTTTCTCAATCATGCTGTAGGCCCTCTCGGCCTTAGACAAGCTCCTGGAAGTATAGGCGGCAGGTTGCAACTTCCCCGCAACATTAGCTTGTTGTAATACACACCCGACTCCGTACGACGACGCGTCACATGCTAGCACGAGTCTTTTACACGGGTTATACAATACAAGCAGCTTGTTGGAGCATAAAATGTTTTTGGCTTTCTCAAAAGCAATTACTTGTTTTTTTTCCCATACCCAGTTCTTACCTTTGCGCAATAACACATATAGGGGCTCTAAAAGGGTGCTTAACCCCGGTAGGAAGTTACCAAAATAGCTGAGGAGTCCCAGGGACGACCGCAGCTCCGTGACGTTCTGTGGCCTGGGCGCGTTCCTGATAGCCTCTGTCTTGGCGTCTGTGGGCCGAATGTAGTCCGCTGCGATCTTTCTCCCCAAAAACTCCACTTCTGTTGCCATGAAGATGCATTTCGACCTCTTCAGCCGCAGCCCTACGTGATCCAGTCGCTGGAGGACCTCCTCCATGTTTTGTAGGTGCTCGGCGGTGTCCCGACCCGTGACCAATATGTCGTCCTGAAAGACCACCATGTGTGGTACTGACTTGATTTGGCTCTCCATGTTTCTCTGGAAGATCGCTGCAGCCGACCGAATTCCAAAAGGGCATCTGTTGTAGATGAACAATCCCTTGTGCATATTGATGCAGGTGAGGCCCTTCAAAGACTCCTCCAGCTCCTGCGTCATGGAATATTGTGTTCAGTTTTGGTCTCCTAATCTGAGGAAGGACGTTCTTGCTATTGAGGGAGTGCAGCGAAGGTTCACCAGACTGATTCCCGGGATGGCAGGACTGACATATGAGGAGAGACTGGATCGACTGTGCCTTTATACACTGGCGTTTAGAAAGAGGAGAGGGGATCTCATAGAAACATATAAGATTCTGACGGGTTTAGACAGGTTAGATGCGGGAAAAATGTTCCCAATGTTGGGGAAGTCCAGAACCAGGGGACACAGCCTTAGGATAAGGGGTAAGCCATTTAGGACCGAGATGAGGAGAAACTTCTTCACTCAGATAATTGTGAACCTGTGGAATTCTCTACCACAGAGTGTTGTTGAGGCCAGTTCATTAGATATATTCAAAAGGGAGTTAGATGTGGCCCTTACGGCTAAGGGATCAAGGGGTATGGAGAGAAAGCAGGAAAGGGGTACTGAGATGAATGATCAGCCATGATCTTATTGAATGGTGGTGCAGGCTCGAAGGGCCGAATGGCCTGCTCCTGCACCTATTTTCTATGTTTCTATGTAGGCCGAAGTCAGGTCGAGCTTGGTGAACGTCTTGCCTCCTGCCAGTGTCGTAAATAGGTCGTCTGCCTTAGGTAGCGGGTATTGGTCCTGGAGCGAGAAAAGATTAATAGTTACTTTATAATCGCCGCAAATCCTGACCGTGCCATCACTTTTGAGTACTGGAACAATCGGGCTGGCCCACTCGCTGAATTCCACTGCAGCCTGTCCAGCTCGATTTCCACTCTCTCCCATATCATGTGAGGTACCGCTCACGCCTTGTGGTGAATGGGTCGTGCCTCTAGGACCAAGTGGATCCGCACCATCGCCCCGGAAAAGTTTCCAATGCCTGGCTCAAAAAGGGAAGGAAATTTGTTAAGAACCTGGGTACATGAGGCCTCATCGACATGTGATAGCGCTCGGATGTCATCCCAGTTCCAGAGGATTTTGCTCAGCCAGCTCCTTCCAAGCAGTGTGGGGCCATCGCCCGGGACAATCCAGAGTGGCAGTTCGTGCACCGTGCTCTCGTAGGTGACCTTGACCATGGCGCTGCCCAGGACAGTGATAAGTTCTTTGGTGTACGTTCTCAGTTTCGTGTAGATGGGGCTCAGGGCTGATCTGAATGCCTTGTTGCACCACAGTCTCTCAAACATCTTTTTACTCATGATGGATTGGCTAGCGCCAGTGTCCAGTTCCATGGCTACAGGTAAGCCATTCAATTTTACGTTTAGCATTATGGGTGGACATTTCGTCAAAAATGTGTGCACCCCGTGTATTTCAGCATCTGCCTCCTCTCTCTGAGGCTCGAAATTGCTTTGATCCACCATGGATCAATCTTCCTCTGCCACGTGGTGGTTAGCAGGTTTTGCAGAGCTTGCAGCTCGTTGGAGGTGCCCCATTGTTCCACAGCTCTTGCAAATATACCCTTTGAAGCGGCATGAATAGGATGAATGGAAGCCTTCACAATGCCAACAAGGTGTGAATTGCCTTGCGTTCATCCTTTGTTGGAGACTGAGTCGTCTGGGTCACCTGAGGCCTGCTGGCAGTTGCAGATTTGTGGGTTCTGCCCTGTACATTTCTGCTTTCAAACACAGTTCCAGTTAATTTATGAACATTGCTAGCACTTGTGTGCTGAGAGATTTGTTTGGTGTTATCACTGGTGGACATAAACGCCTGTGCTATCGCAATGGCCTTCCTGAGGGGGTGTCTCTACAGTCAAATGTTTACGTGGGATGGTCTAATGGCCAATGCCCAATACAAAAAAGTCTCTGAGCATTTGCTCCAGGTAGCCATCGAACTCACATTGTCCTGCAAGTCGCCTTAGCTCGGCGACTTAGCTCGCCACTTCCTGACCTTCAGATCGCTGGCATGTGTGGAACCGATACCTCGCCATCAGCACGCTCTCCCTCGGATTAAGATGCTCCCGAACCAGTGTACACAGCTCCTCATACGACTTATCTGTGAGTTTCACCAGAGCCAGAAGATTCTTCATGAGGCTGTAGGTCGGTACCCCGCAGACTGTGAGGAGGACTGCTCTCCTTTTTGCAGCGCTTCCTTCTCCGTCCAGCTTGTTGGCTACAAAGTACTGGTCTAGCCGTTCGACATAGGCTTCCCAGTCCTCACCCTCCGAGAACTTCTCCAGGATGCCCACAGTTTGCTGCATCTTTGCATTGGATTCATATTCTCGTCGCCAGTTATTGTGTTCCTAACACAGAGGAGACTGCACACAGTGAGGTTAAAGTAACAGTGACCTCAGTCTTTAATAAGATACTCCAGAGTGAGGAACAGGCCTTAGGGGCCGGCTTGTATACAGTGCTCCCAAGGGATGCTGGGACTTCAGGGGATGAGCTCCCTGGTGGCGGAACATGGAAGTGCATGCTTTACAGATACACAACACAGGCAACATCCTTGTAAATCTCTTCTGTGCCCGCTCTAATGCAACCACATCTTTCCTGGAATGTGGTGACCAGACCTGCGCGCATTACTCTAGCTGTGGCCTAACTAGTGTTTTATACAGTTCAAGCATCACCTCCCTGCTCTTGTATTTTATGTCTCGGCTAATAAAGGCAAATACCTGTATTCTGTATGCCTTCTTAACCAACTTATCTACCTGGCCTGCTACCTTCAGGGATCTGCGGACATGTTCTTCTACTTCTCAGGTATCCTACCATTTAATGAGTGTTCCCTGGCCTTGATAGTCCTCCCCAAATGCATTACCTCATACTTCTCCGGATTGAATTTCATTTGGCACTGTTCTGCCCACCTGACCAGTTGCTTGATATCTTCCTGCGGTATACAGCTTTCTTTATTATCAACCACACAGCCAACTTTAGTATCATCTGCAAACTTCTTAATCATATCCCCTACATTCAAGTCTAGATCATTGATATACACCACACAAAGCAAGGGACCTAGTACCCTGTGGAACCCCACTGGAAACAGCCGTCTAGTCACAAAAACACCCATCAACCATTACCCTTTGCTTCCTGCCTCTGAGCCAATTTTGGATCTAAATTGCCACTGGATCGCATGGGCTTTTGCTTTTGTGACCAGTCTGCCATGTGGGACCTTATCAAAAGCCTTGCTAAAATCCACGTACATTATATCAAACGAACTGCCCTCATCGACCCTCCTTGTTATCTCCTCAAAAATTCAATCAAATTAGTCAGACACGACCTTCCCTTAACAAATCCACGCTGACTGTCCTTGATTAATCCGTGTCCTTCTAAATGAAGACTTATCCTGTCCCTCGGGATTCTTTCCAATAATTTTCCGACCACCGAGGTTAGGCTGACTGGCCTGTAATTACTCTATCCCTTTCTCCCTTTTTAAACAAAGGTACAACTTTAGCAGTCCTCCAGCACCATACCTGTAGCTAGAGAGGATTGGAAAATGATGGTCAGAGCCTCTGCTATTTCCTCTTTTGCTTCTCTTAACAGCTTGGGATACATTTCATCCGGGCCTGGAACCCCTTAATACTTCTTCCCTAACTATGTTTATTTCATCTAATATATCACACTTCTCCTCCCTGATTACACTGTCTGCATCACCCCTCTCTTTTGTGAAAACAGACGCAAAGTATTCATTAAGAACCACATCTTCCGCCTCCACCCACAGTCTATCTTTATGGTCTCTAATAGTCTCTATTCTTTCTTTAGTTATCCTCTTGCTCTTAATGTATTCATAAAATATCTTTGGGTTTTCCTTGACAAAATGTTTTTCCTATTTAATTGCACACCTGCACTTTCTGTACTCTTCTAGTTTCTGCAGTATTGAGCCCTCGGTATCTGCCATAAACCTCTCTTTAGTCTTTATCCTACCCTGTATGTCCCTTGACATCCAGGGGGCTCTAGATTTGTTAGTCCCACCCTTTTTCTTTAAGGGAATACACTTGCTCTGAATTCTCAGGATCTCCTCCTTGAATGCCTCCCATTGCTCTGACACTGATTTATCTTCAAGTAGTGATTTCCAGTCCACTTTGGCTAAATCCCATCTCAGCTTAGCAAAATTGGCTTTTCCCTCAATTGAGAACTTTTATTCTTGGTCTACATTGGCTTCCGGTTAAGCAACGCCTCGATTTCAAAATTCTCATCCTTACTTTCAAATTCCTCCATGGCCTTGCCCCTCCCTATCTCTGTAATCTCCTCCAGCCCCACAACCCTCCCCCCACCCCCGAGATGTCTGCGTTCCTCTAATTCTGCCCTTCTGAGCATCCCTGATTGTAATCGCTCAACCATTGGTGGCCGTGCCATCTGTTGCCTGGGCCCCAAGCTCTGTAACTCCCTGCCTAAACCTCCCCACCTCTCTACTTTTCTTTCCTCCTTCAAGATGCTCCTTAAAACATACCACTTTGACCATGCTTTTGGTCACCTGCGCTAATTTCTAGTTATGCGGCTCAGTGTCAAATTTTTATCGCATAATACTCCGTGAAGCACCTTGGGACGTTTCATTATGTTAAAGGTGCTATATAAATACAAGTTGTTGTTGTCTATGTTTGTCCTTTTCCATAACTACCCTAAATCTAATTGAATTATGATCACCAGCACCAAAATGCTCTCCCACTGATACCCCTTCCACTTGCCCAGTTTCATTCCCTAAAACTAAGTCCAGAACCATCCCTTCCCTTGTTAGGCTTGCTACATTGTGGTTAAAAAAATTCTCCTGAATGCATTTTAGGAATTCCACACCCCATATACCTTTCAAACTAACTTTATCTCAGTTAATATTAGGGTAGCTGAAATACCCCTACTATTACTGCATACTTCTCAGAAATTTGCCTACATATTTGCTCTTCTATCTTCCTCTGACTGCTTGGGGGTCTATAATACATTCCCAGCAGTGTGATCACCCTTTTTTTGTTCTTCAATTCAACCCATATGGCCTCATTTGATGATCCATCTAACATATTGTCCCTCCTCACAGCTTGTTTATTGTTTATTTAATCAACACTGCGACGCCCCTCCTTTTTTACCCCCCTCTCAATTCCGTCTGAAAATCCTGTAACCAGGAATGTTGAGCTGTCATACCAGCCCTTCTTTAAACCATGTCTCGGTAATAGCTATAATATCGTACTCCCAAGTGCCTATCTGTGCTCAGTTCATCTGTCTTATTCCCTATACTGCTTGCATTGAAGTATATACCATTTTTCTTGTTGTCTGTTTTCAAGCCCTTGTTTCCTGTCTTCCAAATTCACGTTCTATTTTTCTGCTTTCCAATTTCAGCTTTGCTTCTCTCCAACTGAATCTATTATCAGGTTCCCATCCCCCTGCCAAGCTAGTTTAAACCCTCCCCTACAACACTAGCAAACCACACCTACCCCCCCCCCGCACCCGCCCGAGAGGATATTGGTCCCAGCTGATGACTAGCCAGATAATCTATTTTTATGATAGTGTTGGCCAAGGAAGGAAGGTTGGTTGAGACATCCCTGTTCTTCTTCACTTAGTGCTATGGAAGCTTTCACTTCCAGATAAATCATCAGAACAAACATAGAGGATCGCTGTTTAACACCTCATCCAAAGGACAGCACCTCTGACAATGCTGCACTTCCTCAGTACTGTAGTGAAATATCAGCCAAGGCTACTCGCTCAGGTCCTGGAGTGGAGTTTAAAACCACAACCTTCTGACTAAAAGGGGAGAGTGCTAATGTCCCATCTGTTCAAGGCTCAACGGAGCAACTCAATTGCCATCCTGACTAAGATCAATGAACTCAAAACAGAACAGGATTAAAAAAAATATCTGTTCTATATTAAAAATGGTGAGTGGTCTCACCATTCAAAAGTTAATACACTAGTAGGTGTAAACATAACGTTATGTGACACTTTAAAATAAAACAATGTGATACTATCTAATGCTACATGACTGTCAATCTCCTTCTGGTTATTTGAACTTTCACTGTAATTGCTGACATTTTCCACAGGATGGCGCTTCACCAATGCATTTGCTGCAGCACGGCGCACATATTGGTAAAATGAAGCATTTTTAACATTGTCCTTGGCTCTGCTGTCTATCCCGTCAACAAAAATAATTTAGGAACGCCAATGTCCCCAAATGTTTACGATTGTCCCAACTGAACTATGGCTCTGGATACTTCATTCCTACCCCCAAAAATGACCACATTTTACTTGATGGCCCTCCCGAATCTGGGCAGATTGACAATATTGGCTTGGCAATGCTCATGAATCCAGCACATTGGCTTTAGCGCACTTCTCCTGTTACCTCTACTGTACTTCAAGCCAATAGATGTCCTGAATCCAGGCCCAATGCTTTGCCTAAACCTCTGCTCGACAGTCATAGCACTTCGGAGCAAGCTCGAGGGACCGTATTTCCTATTTCTTATGTTCTCATGTTCTCTCCTGATGGTTCTGTCTCTCGGTCCAATAGCCTTCCCAAACTCTGTCCCAATGGTCCATTGCAGCAGTTACATGGCAGTGATTTAAAAAATTTGCAATTGTGTAAAAATAGCAGTTAAGACACCGTAAGTGTTTAAAACAAGTCAGGTCCAAAGTACAAGACCAGACACCAACTTTGCCCGCCCCCCACCCCCAAAGAAAATCCTGATAGATTCAAACCGGATACCTCCCTGCTGAAAGACGCAAGAATCTCTACTCACCTCTCCACTGGGACAAAAACACACCACAGTACACCCCTCTCCACTGAAGTAAAACTTGCACTCCAGCAATCTACCAACTGTGGGAAAATCGCTACTTGGATACCCACCCTGCTGAGGCAAATTCCCCTTTGCCACTTCCTCCTCCACTCCCATCCTGTTCTTCCCTAAACCTAATCTCCCTCCCGACGCTGAAGTCAAACCAGCTGTCTAACATTTCCCCCCACAATTGAGGCTACTCCCCTTCCATCTACCCGCCTCCAACCCTAATCTGTCTCTCTCTCCTTCCCACGCCTTTCCCCTACTTTCAGCTCCTCTCTCTTCTCCTCTTATCCTGTTCCCCTCCCCTTGTCTTTACTCCCTCTCCTTCCTCCCTCCTCACATCTGCCTTCTCTGCCCTCCCCCTGCCTTGTATTAAAATCCCCTTGCTTCCTAAACCTGCTTGACCTGAAAAGTGCACGTGATTTTGGTTCTCCATATGCAAGACCACAGGAAATTGACGAGTTATTAATAAAAATACTTTCAGTGGGAAGAGAGTGAGAATGTAAATATTCTTCCAAGCCAAGAAAACTGATACTATATTTGAAAGCTCACAACTAAATGTTTTAATTCATGCACAACTCTCTTTGACTTTATGCCCACTATAGCAATGTGACTATTCCATTTTCAATAATGCCTATTCTCATGTCCTTTCTGAGTGGATTGCAAAAATCAATGTCCAACTGCACTGAACCTCAATATGTGTGAATTATCCCTGGCAGCTATTCTTGAAGGAGATGTAGATGGTATAACCTTCTATATTGGCGGGATTAGAGAAAAATTGATTCGATTAATAGCCACAAGTATATGAGGCATGGATTGAGTAAAGGCCATAAGGGTCAGCAAGCCCCCATGACTGCCTGTTGCATGCTTGCAGGTCACGTTGAATAGCCTATTTATATCTACATTATCTCGTCTTAGCATTTGAAAGACCTGAATCATGACACTCGCTCCCTCAATGCCCCTTCTTCTAAGGCAGTGGAGAATAAACAGTGACAATATGCAAAAGAGCATAATCTTGATTGCAGATTTTTTTTTTAAATTAGTATTCAGCAACAAAAATAATGTGGCAATAAATCAAGAGATACAGAAACCTAGCCATCAGACATCTGGGCTAGGATTCTCCTCCGTGCTCCTGCCTGAAATTGGGTGGGATTGCAGAGGAGAATGAGGGAAAATTCTGGCAGGGAGGCCAACCACCACTTGCTCTGACTCAGATTCCCCCCCTCCGCCCTCCTCCCCATCACAATTACTGCTGGTTGCTTGTTTCCCACCTGCCACATGCAAGCCTTCAGGGGATTACCTCCTGTTTCCCCAGTTTATTGCCACTTATCTGAAACTACGATGCAGAAAGCGGGGGCAGGTGCTGGGAAGCAGCAGTGAAGATCCCGTTCCTTCAGTACAGGTAGATGTCCCTCCCATCAGTCTCAGAGACCTACCTGCTGAAGGACCCAGCCTTGGCTGAGGCATTCAGTAGGACAGCTGACCTGACCTTCTGGACATTTCTATCCCATAAGGTCTTTCACTGCCTCCTCTGGTGCTGTAGTGGGACGGGCAGAGGTTCTGCTCCACTGCAACTCTGCTCCAAAGAGGAGATATTCCAGTCTTGCTGACCTTGCAGACCCCAATGCGACCCCCTTGTGGAGCGTTTGGTGCCCAGCCATGAAAAGCCTTTGTTATACCTATGAAAGAAAGAACACTTCTCCTTTGTGGCCCTCCATATTCATACTGCCTATCCCTCTCAGAATCTCCAATCTGAGGGGGCCTGGTGCATTGACTGAGGCCCATTAATTGTTCCTACCTCCTTTGAATCATAGAAGTTTACGGCACAGAAGGAAGCCTTTCGGCCCATCGTGAAAGTCTGTACCAGCTCCAAGCACAAGCACTCAGCTTGTCTTTGGGGGAATCCCAGAAGTACGAGGGCAATGCAAAAGGGCAAAGACTATTGTAACTGTCTATGTTGAAAATTTGTATATTCCCCATGACTTCTCTTCCACTACAGCTTAATATATGACCACTTCTAGTCCACATCTGATCTAAATTTGAGCCCAGGACTCAAAGGTATAATCCAGTAAGTACCCAGTGCAAAGAACCATACTCACTGTTTATATGAACATCTTTTGTTGATGACTTATGCCATGTTATAAAATCTGTTTGTTGTCTGTGGAAATTCGTAATACAAGACGCAGTTTTTTTGATTGGAGTCAAAAGAAACTCTGCAAAATAAAACATTATTATAAACCGTATAATGGTACAATGTGCTTACAGATCATATCATGTTTTCCCCCATCATGATTATGTTAACCACCATAATTGTGACAAAAAAATTACACATAGTTTTCCAGAAAGCATTTGACAAAGTTCTGGATGAAAGGCAACTTATTAAGCTTATAGAACCTGGGAATGAAATGTCATTGACAAACGGATTAAAAGGCTTTGCAAAGACAGAAGAAAGAAGAAACATGGTTCCTCATCATGGTTTCAGGATGTCCCAAAGCACTTCAGATACGATTTACTTTTGAAGTGTAGTCACTGTTCTTATACAGGCAAACAAGACATCCAACTTGTGCACAGTAATGTCCCATAGAAACATAGAAAATAGGTGCAAGAGTAGGCCATTTGGCCCTTCGAGCCTGCACCGCCATTCAATAAGATCATGGCTGATCATTCCCTCAGTACCCCTTTCCTGCTTTCTCTCCATACCCCTTGATCCCCTTTAGCCCCTTTAGCCATAAGGGCCATATCTAACTCCCTCTTGAATATATCCAATGAACTGGCATCAACAACTCTCTGTGGCAGGGAATTCCACAGGTTAACAACTCTCTGCGTGAAGAAGTTTCTCCTCATCTCAGTCCTAAATGGCCTACCCCTGATCCTAAGACTATGTCCCCTGGTTCGGGACTTCCCCAACATCGGGAACATTCTTCCTGCATCTAACCTGTCCCGTCCCGTCAGAATCTTACACGTTTCTATGAGATCCCCTCTCATCCTTCTAAACTCCAGTGTATAAAGGCCCAGTTGATCCAGTCTCTCCTCATATGACAGTCCAGCCATCCCTGGAATCAACAGGGATAAACAGCAACAGATATATAACCAGATAATCTGCATTATTATAGGTAGGAAGGTTGGACAGAATAGCAGAAGAGTTCCCTACTCTTCTTTAGACAGTGACATAGTAGTTTTTACATCACCTGAACGGGCAGACTTAATTATAATAACTCGATCAAAAGATAGCACTTTGGATAATGCAGGACTTCCTCAGTACTGCACTGCAGTGTCAGCCTAGATTACATGCTCAAGTCTGGTAGCAGGGTATGGACCCTTAATCTTCTGACCCAGAGGTGAGAGTGCTATAAAGTGAGTGAGACTGACACTTAACACAAGTTGTATTACAGTGCAGTTGCTCAGGTTAGATGTAATAATACTTCAGTGTGGTAAAACTACTTATTAAGAACTGTCCCCTAATTCCCTTCCTCCCCTCAAGGTGGTGTCTCAAAAGCACTGTATTTCACCCAAATTTCCCAAAAAGTTGATGAAGCTTTTTAACCTCTAGTGATCAATCATACAACATTGGATCTACTCTACTTAAGAAATAGGAGCAGGAGTAAGCCATTTGGCTCCACCATTCAATAAGATCATGATCCAATGTTGTATGATTGATCACTAGAAGTTAAAAAGCTTCATCAACTTTTTGGGAAATTTGGGTGAAATACAGTGCTTTTGAGACACCACCTTGAGGGGAGGAAGGGAATTAGGGGACAGTTGGCCGCAACGCCACTTCCCTGCTCGCTCCCCATCACCCTTATCTTTCAAAAATCTGTCTAGCACCTTATATATATTCAATTGGGTTATACTCTGGGTTCTGGAATGCCTCACCTGGGACATCCCTTTGCTGAGATCACCGGTTTTGAGATATAATAAGAACAGGATTGCCTTCTGAAAAGCTTATACTGCTGGAAATGTGAACTACGGCATGACTTTCAACAATGCTAAAATAATGATTACAAAGCTTTTTTATATTGTATATGAGGAACGAGTAACTTACTCTTTGTGGAATCACAAGACGCTGATACTTCAGAGTACGCGGCCTTGGGATAATGCACTGCACCCCTTTCTTTTTTCCTGGGTGTTAAACACGGATCTGTAAAATACAGGCGATAGTGAACAGTTCAATTTTTTCATTGATTTTTACATGTTCTCATCTCTCCTGAAGGTACTCGCTTTTGCTGGAATACTGTTCCATGGTGCTGGCAGCCCTTGATGTGCCCAATTGGATAGTCTTCATGTCTGAGCCTAGCCAGAGTCTTACATAGAAACATAGAAAATAGGTGCAGGAGTAGGCCATTCGGCCCTTCTAGCCTGCACCGCCATTCAATGAGTTCATGGCTGAACATGCAACTTCAGTACCCCATTCCTGCTTTTTCACCATACCCCTTGATTCCCCTAGTAGTAAGGACTTCATCTAACTCCTTTTTGAATATATTTAGTGAATTGGCCTCAACAACTTTCTGTGGTAGAGAATTCCACAGGTTCACCACTCTCTGGGTGAAGAAATTCCTCCTCATCTCGGTCCTAAATGGCTTCCCCCTTATCCTTAGACTGTGTCCCCTGGTTCTGGACTTCCCCAACATTGGGAACATTCTTCCTGCATCTAACCTGTCTAACCCCGTCAGAATTTTAAACATTTCTATGAGGTCCCCTCTCATTCTTCTGAACTCCAGTGAATACAAGCCCAGTTGATCCAGTCTTTCTTGATATGTCAGTCCCGCCATCCCGGGAATCAGTCTGGTGAACCTTCGCTGCACTCCCTCAATAGCAAGAATGTCCTTCCTCAGGTTAGGAGACCAAAACTGTACACAATACTCCAGGTGTGGCCTCACCAAGGCCCTGTACAACTGTAGCAACACCTCCCTGTCCCTGTACTCAAATCCCCTCGCTATGAAGGCCAACATGCCATTTGCTTTCTTAACCGCCTGCTGTACCTGCATGCCAACCTTCAATGACTGATGTACCATGACACCCAGGTCTCTTTGCACCTCCCCTTTTCCTAATTTGTCACCATTCAGATAATAGTCTGTCTCTCTGTTTTTACCACCAAAGTGGATAACCTCACATTTATCCACATTATACTTCATCTGCCATGCATTTGCCCACTCACCTAACCTATCCAAGTCGCTCTGCAGCCTCATAGCATCCTCCTCGCAGCTCACACTGCCACCCAACTTAGTGTCATCTGCAAATTTGGAGATACTACATTTAATCCCCTCGTCTAAATCATTAATGTACAGTGTAAACAGCTGGGGCCCCAGCACAGAACCTTGCGGTACCCCACTAGTCACTGCCTGCCATTCTGAAAAGTCCCCATTTACTCCTACTCTTTGCTTCCTGTCTGACAACCAGTTCTCAATCCATGTCAGCACACTACCCCCAATCCCATGTGCTTTAACTTTGCACATTAATCTCTTGTGTGGGACCTTGTCGAAAGCCTTCTTGGTACGCTAATCCTCCTTAAGGAGGCAGGATTGCATCCTGTCCAATGTTCCCTTGAAATTGTCTTTGTTGTGTGCAGCCTGTTCATTTCAATGCGCGGTCCCCTTACATTTCTGCACACGTGAGGTATTTCAAATGGAAAAGCTGTGAGCAGCCTGCGTGGTACCTTGCAGATTACTGCACGGCCGCACACACGTGCAGCTTAGAGGGAACACTGATCCTGTCTTTACACTCATAGAAACATAGAAAATAGGTGCAGGAGTAGGCCATTCGGCCCTTCGAGCCTGCACCGCCATTCAATGAGTTCATGGCTGAACATGCAACTTCAGTACCCCATTCCTGCTTTCTCGCCATACCCTTTGATCCCCCTAGTAGTAAGGACTACATCTAACTCCTTTTTGAATATATTTAGTGAATTGGCCTCAACAACTTTCTGTGGTAGAGAATTCCACAGGTTCACCACTTTCTGGGTGAAGAAGTTTCTCCTCATCTCGGTCCTAAATGGCTTACCCCTTATCCTTAGACTATGACCCCTGGTTCTGGACTTCCCCAACATTGGGAACATTCTTCCTGCATCTAACCTGTCCAGTCCCGTCAGAATTTTAAACGTTTCTATGAGATCCCCTCTCATTCTTCTGAACTCCAGTGAATACAAGCCCAGTTGATCCAGTCTTTCTTGATAGGTCAGTCCCGCCATCCCGGGAATCAGTCTGGTGAACCTTCGCTGCACTCCCTCAATAGCAAGAATGTCCTTCCTCAAGTTAGGAGACCAAAACTGTACACAATACTCCAGGTGTGGCCTCACCAAGGCCCTGTACAACTGTAGCAATACCTCCCTGCCCCTGTACTCAAATCAAGGCCAACATGCCATTTGCTTTCTTAACCGCATGCTGTACCTGCATGCCAACCTTCAATGACTGATGTACCATGACACCCAGGTCTCTTTGCACCTCCCCTTTTCCTAATCTGTCACCATTCAGATAATAGTCTGTCTCTCTGTTTTTACCACCAAAGTGGATAACCTCACATTTATCCACATTATACTTCATCTGCCATGCATTTGCCCACTCACCTAACCTATCCAAGTCACTCTGCAGCCTCATAGCATCCTCCTCGCAGCTCACACTGCCACCCAACTTAGTGTCATCCGCAAATTTGGAGATACTACATTTAATCCCCTCGTCCAAATCATTAATGTACAATGTAAACAGCTGGGGCCCCAGCACAGAACCTTGCGGTACCCACTAGTCACTGCCTGCCATTCTGAAAAGTACCCATTTACTCCTACTCTTTGCTTCCTGTCTGACAACCAGTTCTCAATCCATGTCAGCACACTACCCCCAATCCCATGTGCTTTAACATTGCACATTAATCTTTTGTGTGGGACCTTGTCGAAAGCCTTCTGAAAGTCCAAATCTACCACATCAACTGGTTCTCCCTTGTCCACTCTACTGGAAACATCCTCAAAAAATTCCAGAAGATTTGTCAAGCATGATTTCCCTTTCACAAATCCATGCTGACTTGGACCTATCATGTCACCTCTTTCCAAATGCGCTGCTATGACATCCTTAATAATTGATTCCATCATTGTACCCACTACTGAGGTCAGGCTATAATTCCCTGTTTTCTCTCTCCCTCCTTTTTTAAAAAGTAGGGTTACATTGGCTACCCTCCACTCCATAGGAACTGATCCAGAGTCAATGGAATGTTGGAAAATGACTGTCAATGCATCCGCTATTTCCAAGGCCACCTCCTTAAGTACTCTGGGATGCAGTCCATCAGGCCCTGGGGATTTATCGGCCTTCAATCCCATCAATTTCCCCAACACAATTTCCCGACTAATAAAGATATCCCTCAGTTCCTCCTTCTTACTAGACCCTCTGACCTCTTTTATATCCGGAAGGTTGTTTGTGCCCTCCTTAGTGAATACCGAACCGAAGTACTTGTTCAATTGGTCTGCCATTTCTTTGTTCCCCATTATGACTTCCCTTGATTCTGACTGCAGGGGACCTACGTTTGTCTTTACTAACCTTTTTCTCTTTACATATCTATAGAAACTTTTGCAGTCCGTCTTAATGTTCCCTACAAGCTTCCTCTCGTACTCTATTTTCCCTGCCCTAATCAAACCCTTTGTCCTCCTCTGCTGAGTTCTAAATTTCTCCCAGTCCCCAGGTTCACTGCTATTTCTGGCCAATTTGTATGCTACTTCCTTGGCTTTAATACTATCCCTGATTTCCCTTGATAGCCACGGTTGAGCCATCTTCCCTTTTTTATTTTTACACCAGACAGGGATGTACAATTGTTGTAGTTCATCCATGCGGTCTCTAAATGTCTGCCATTGCCCATCCAAGTATTATTCGCCAATCTATCCTAGCCAATTCACGCCTCATACCTTCAAAGTTACCCTTCTTTACGTTCTGGACCATGGTCTCTGAATTAACTGTTTCATTCTCCATCCTAATGTAGAATTCCACCATATTATGGTCACTCTGCCCCAAGGGGCCTCGCACAACGAGATTACTAATTAATCCTCTCTCATTACACAGCACCCAGTCTAAGATGGCCTCCCCCCTAGTTGGTTGCTCGACATATTGGTCTAGAAAACCATCCGGCCGGCAAAGCTGCACATGGCAAGGCCTACTCGACTGCGTCTGCAAGACCGGGAGCCGCTCAAAGTTCGCCATCGAGGACCTACTCGACTGCATATGCGAGAACAGGAGCCGCTCAAAGTTCGCCATCGAGGGCCTACTCGACTGCGTATGCAAGAACGGGAGCCGCTCAAAGCCCACCATCGGGTGCAAAGCCGAGCTCAATGTGTTGGTGTTGCGGGGTCAATCACCGACCCCATCAGTGCCGCTTCAGGCAGTATGTATGCAGAGGGTGTGCAAAGACGGGGCATCTTCAGTGGACATGTCCACAGCAGAGCAAGCAAGCTGCGACACACCACGTGTGGATAATGATCAATTCAGCGTGGATCTGGTGATGCAGCCCGAGGCATTTGAGAGCTCCAAGGAGGAAGTGTATAGTGTACGTTCATTCCTAACAAAGAGCCAACCAATAGTGATGGAGGTAAAATTACTAACAAAGAGCCAACTGATAATGATGGAGGTAAAATTAAACGGCATGCCGGTATCCATGGACTTAGACATGGGTGCGAGTCAATCGATAATGAGCCAGAGGTCTTTCGAAAAGCTGTGGGAGACCAAGGCACAGAGACCCAAGCTGAGTCCGATAAATGCGAAGTTGTATGCCTACACCAAAGAGCTCATACCAGTGATCAGTAGTGCAGCAGTAAGAGTGTCATACGAGGGAGCAGTTCATGATCTACCATTATGGATTATCCCGGGCAACGGCCTTTTGTTATTCGGCAGGAGTTGGCTCAAGAAAATAAAATGGAAATGGTACGATATCAAAGCTTTGTCATCAGCGGATGATGATTTGTGTGCTCAAGTGCTGAGCAAATTTCCCTCACTGCTTGAACCGGGAATTGGCAGTTTCAAGGGAGCCAAGGTGCAGATTCACCTCGGCCCAGACGCAAGGCCCATCCATCACAAAGCCAGGGCGGTCCCGCACATGATGAGAGAAAAGGTCGAGCTCAAATTGGACAGGCTACAAGAGGTGAGAGGGTCATCTCACCGGTCAAATTTAATGAATGGGCCAGCCCCATTGTTCCGGTGTTATAGAGCGACGGCACAGTAAGGATTTGTGGAGACAACAAGGTCACGATCAACCGAGTTTCAAAACAAGATCAGTTCCCGCTACCGAAAGCTGATGACCTGTTTACAACGCTAGCCGGGGGAAAATCGTTCACCAAATTGGATCTAACGTCGGCCTACATGACACAGGAACTGGTTGAATCATCAAAGAAACTTACGTGCATCAACACGCACAAAGGACTGTATATTTACAACAGGTGCTCTTTTGGCATTCGTTCGGCGGCAGCCATATTTCAAAGAAACATGGAGAGCCTATTGAAATCCGTCCCCAGGACCGTGGTATTCCAAGACGGTATCCTAGTCACAGGTCGTGACACCACCGAGCACTTGCACAATCTGGAAGGGGTTCTGCGTTGTCTGGACAAAGTGGAATCAAGCTGAAACATTCGAAGTGCGTATTCATGGTACGAGAGGTCGAATCTCTTGGACGAAAGATTGCTGCAGACGGAATCAGGCCTTCAGATGCGTCCAGGCCCCAGAATGTGACGGAGCTGCATTCGTTCCTGGGTCTTCTCAACTAATTCAGTAACTTCTTACCCAAATTGAGCACAGTATTAGAGCCTTTGCACAAGCTGCTCAGGAAAGGAGACGACTGGGTGTGGGGTGAACTTCAAGACAGAGCCTTTGAGAAGGCTAGAAATCTGTTGTGTTCCCACAAGCTACTGGTACTGTATGACCCATGCAAGCGTCTAGTTTTGACCTATGATGCGTCATTCTATGGGGTCGGCTGTGTACTCCAGCAAGTCAATGAGTCAGGCAAACTACAACCAGTTGCATACGCCTCTCGAAGCCTGCCCAAGGCGGAAAGAGCCTACGGCATGGTTGAGAAAGAGGTTTTAGCAAGTGTTCATGGAGTAAAAAAAATGCACCAATACCTGTTTGGACTTTGCTTCAAGCTGGAAACCAATCACAGGCCACTTATATCGTTGTTCTCGGAATATAAAGGTATCAATACAAACGAGTAGTCCCACATCCAGAGGTGGGCGCTGACATTATCTGCCTATGATTATGTCAGTGCAGCCTCTGTATGTGCGCAGATGGGCAAATAATGTCAGCGCCCACCTCTGGATGCATCTGCGCACATACAGAGGCTGCACTCCAGGACATGGTCGACGTACTTACTGAGGCGTACGAAAGCATGGGCCTTACGCTAAACATCCGTAAGACAAAGGTCCTCCACCAGCCTGTCCTCACCGCACAGTACTGCCCCCCAGTCATCAAGATCCACAGCGCGGCCCTGGACACCGTGGACCACTTCCCATATCTTGGGAGCCTCCTATCAACAAGAGCAGGTATCAACAACGAGATCCAACACCGCCTCCAGTGCCTTCGGTCGCCTGAGGAAAAGAATGTTTGAAGACCAGGCCCTCCAAACTGGCACCAAGCTCATAGTCTACAGGGCTGTAGTAATACCTGCCCTCCTGTATGGTTCAGAGACATGGACCAGGTACAGTAGACACCTTAAGTTGCTGGAGAAATATCACCAATGATGTCTCCGCAAGACCCTACAAATCCCCTGGGAGGACAGGCGCACCAACATCAGCGACCTCAGCATTGAAGCACTGACCACATTCGATCAGCTCCGCTGGGCAGGCCACATAGTCCGCATGCCAGACACAAGACTCCCGAAGCAAGTGCTCTACTTGGGGCTCCTTCACGACAAACAAGCCAAAGGTGGGCAGCAGAAACATTACAAGGACACCTTCAAAGCCTCCCTGATAAAGTCCAACAACCCCACTGACACCTGGGAGTCCCTGGCCCAAGACCGCCTAAATGGAGGAAGTGCATCCGAGAGGGTGCTGAGCACCTCGAGTCTCAACGCCTAGAGCATGCAGAAATCAAGCGCAGACAGCAGAAAGAGCGTACGGCAAACCAGTCCCACCCACCCCTTCCCTCAACGACTATCTGTCCCACCTGTGACAAAGTCTGTGGCTCTCGTATTGGACTGTTCAGCCACTAAAGAGCTCACTTCAGGAGTGGAAGCAAGTCTTTCTCGATTCCGAGGGACTGCCTGTGATGATGATGATTATATCATTCGCCATAGACCAGACACCGACAACTGCGCTGATGCATTGAGCCAGTTACCGTTGCCCACACAGGAGGTGGAAACGCCAATGCCTGCAGAGCTACTCATGATCATGGATGCCTTTGAGCGTGAAGGATCGCCTGTCACTGCCCAACAAGTTAAGACCTGGACCAGTCAGGATCCGACCCTATCGGTTGTAAAATGTTCTGTTCTTAACGGGGACTGGTCGACCATTCCCCAACGAAATGGGTGATGAAACCAAACAGCACAGCAGTCACAAAGATGAGCTTTCCATCCAGTCCGACTGTTTACTGTGGGGTAATCGTGTTGTAATGCCCAAGAAAGGCAGGGCGAGGTTTGTACGGTAGTTACGTAGTATGCATCCTGGTATTGTCATGATGAAGGCCATTGACAGGTCCCATGTTTGGTGGCCTGGCATTGACTCGGATTTAAGAGTCATGCGTGCATCAGTGCAGCACTTGCATGCAGTTAAGCAATGCCCCAAAGGAAGCTTAGCTCACTCTGTGGCCATGGCCATCCAAACCGTGGTCTAGAATCCACATCGACCCCTTCCACTGTAAAGTGTTTTTTGTGGTGGTGGATGCATAATCCAAATGGATAGAATGTGTGATCATGTCATCCAGCTCTTCCACTGCCACCATTGAGAACCTGAGAGCCATGTTTGCCACACATGGTCTGCCAGACATCGTTGTCAGCGACAACGGACCGTGTTTCACGAGCCTGGAGTTTCAAGAGTTCATGAAACGCAACGGCATAAAACACGTGAGGTCAGCCCCGTTCAAACCTGCGTCCAATGGTCAAGCGGAGCGGGCAGTTCAAACCATCAAGCAGAGCCTGAAACGCATAACTCACGATTCCTTGCAGACAAGCCTGTCACGCATACTGCTCAGTTACAGGACAGGGCCACACACGCTCACCGGGGTCCCGCCTGTGGAACTATTGATGAAGAGAGGCTTCAAAACCAGACTCATTCTAGTTCATCCTGACTTTAACGATCATGTCGAAACCCGACGTCCACGCCAGCAGTGGTATCACGACCGCGCCGCAGTGTCACGCGACATATCTGTAAATAATCCAGTGTATGTACTTAACCATGGTCAAGGGCTCAAGTGGCTCCCAGGCAATGTTACGGATAAGGAAGGTAACCGGGTGTATATGATTAAGCTCAAGAATGGGCAGAGGTACAGGAAACACATTGATCAAATCAAGCCAAGACACAGTGACGAACTGGAACAGTTGGAAGAAGACACCGCGAGCTTAGACGACCAACCAACTCACGTCCAGCCATCAGAAGAATCCATTGTGGTCAACACCCAGCCCCAAGTCGTGAGAGACTCAGAAAGCACTGGGATTGTACTGAGACAGTCAACCAGGGAGTGAAGGACTCCAGACCGTCTGAACTTGTAATACGGACTTGTGCCAAGAACTGGGAGGGGTGGCGGGGGGGAAGAAAATGATGTAATGTATGTACATAAGGTCTGTCCACCAACAGGGGGCACTACCGTCTGAGGTCCTAGGGTCATGGGTACACTCGTGCTGGGCCCGGTATATAATCTGAACTTCACCTTTCAGGTGTATCTTCACTTCTGGAAGCCATTAAAGACTGACAGTCACTGGCTCACAGTACGGAGTTCATTGTATCATCTCATACACCACAGTAACACAATCAACTTCAGCAATATCTGTACAAATGCCCCTGCCATTTGTAATTCCACATCAGCATCCACGTGCCATTTAGGCCCAGACTCATACACCAACAGCAGGTGTCAAACAACAGCAACGAGATATTTACACAGATATTTACAGGATGAGGACATCTGTCCATGGTGCACAAAGTCTTTATTGCGACTTGTTCTCCAATTTCCCACCCCTTTCCTTAACCCCCCTCCCACGCCTACTGCTCCTCCTTAATGTGGCTGCAGTGCCTGCAGCAAGGCTGCTGTGTCTGTAATGCAGACACTACAGACGGCCTAGCAGGAGCCCCTGGACCAGCTCTGGCCTGGAAGGCCCAGTTGCAGACTGCATCGCCTCAGCATTGGCGGCAACAGTCTTGGATGGTTGGGTTGTAGACCGCAGCAGGTGTAAAAGGCGGAGTAGCAGTGGTGAGAACTGGATTTCTGTCATCTTGAACAAGGACAGCACCTTCCATTTCCAGCGGCCCACTGCCACTCCCCCGGGGCGAAGCCTCAGCATCCGGAGTAATCTGTGGGAGCAGATTGCTGGTCTGCTTCGGCACTGTCACTTCCCCGCTGGACTGTGGGGAACACAGAGAGGATGGCAGCAGTCAGTTTGCATGGCATCAATCTGAGACTGACTCAGGACAGACTGCCTGAAACGCAGCAGTCTTGAGAGTTGATGCCAGCAATCAGTGACTGCATCGCATCACAAAGGCCTTGCGTGGCTTCGGCATGTAATGTAATAGCTGCTACCACGTCAACCATGGCATGCGTCATCACCTCTGGGACTCCACTGTCGCTCGGTGGGTGCATCTCTCTCTGGAGCCGGTCAAGGATGGACTCGATGGGCTGCTGAGAGGCACGGGCAATTCTTGAGGCGGCCTCACCCAACCTCAAGCAAGTGCATCCATGCTCTGCGGAACCCTTTCCAATGCACCCATAAGCATGAAGTGCATTACCATGGACTCTCTCAACATATCCTCCAAGTCCAGGTCCACATCTGAGTGTCTCTGAGCAGGACTCATGGGTCAACTCACCCTCCGGGGAGCTGGCCCCCGAGCTTCCCCTCTCGCTGGGCGTTGCTGCAGGCTACTGGGGCCAGGAGCCTCAGGCTCTTCAAATCCCAGGAATGTCGTGTCTTCCACCGAGATGGTGTGCACACTCGGTGCAGCTGATGGAGGGTCCGGCTCTGGCACACCACTGTCGTCCCCTTCCTCCTTGTCTCCCCCGTCATTGGATGTGGGCAGGCTGCTGCACTTCTGGCTCATCATCTGTAAGCACAAAACAACAGAACTGTGGTTAGCAGCAGATGAGGGGGCAGGAAGGGAAGAAGGAGGTGGCATTGGATATTTATATGGAAAGGGGGAAAGGCCTGTGATATCAAGGGTAAAGGGTCTCACATAAAACGCAACGGTCAGTGTACACAGGGGGCTCGGCTTTGCCGACAGTTACTGCACCAACTGGTCTGTCCATGAGGGCGGAGACTTGCTCCTCCACCTCGGTGAGGTCCTGGATATCAGGCTCTCCTCCTCTGGTGTGCATCTGCTTGCATCTGTTGTGTGCCAGTGTCGACTGCAATAACAAACACAAGGTGTGAGTGAATGCACAGCTCAGCGTGTGCCACATGTGCTTTCAATATTGAACAGCTGATACCGTATGGAAGAGTGCAGATCTCCATTTGAATCTGCGTGGCTGTGCAGGCTTTGCGACTGGTGGGATTAGGTGACAACCACCTAAGATTAAGGATGAGGCTGAAGTGTTGCAAACGCATATCATGAGTGAAACGGTAGTGCAAGGAGGGGTCAAGCTGAGTGTGGAACAAAGGTCAGCGACGTTTGGATGGGCAGGGCATGACTGCTGAACTAAGGCTGAACTTTTCACCGACGAAGACCATGCCCTGGTACACATAGTGAAGGAGCAGGGACTGCAAAGACTTTACATTGTGTGAGACAGTGAGGTTCAGTGAGGTGCAGACAGTATTACCTTCTATATTAGTGGGATTTCAGAAAAAAATGGATTTAATTAATAGCCACAAGTATATGAGGCATGGATTGAGAAAAGGCCATAAGGATCAGCAAGCACCCATGCCTGCCTGTTGCATGCTCGCAGGTCACGTTGAATAGCCTATTTATATTTACATTATCTCGTCTTAGCATTTGAAAATCTTAAATCATGACACTTGCTCCCTCAATGCTCCTTCTTCAAAGGCAGTGGAGAATAAGCAGTGACAATATGCAAAGAACATAGTCTTGATTGCAGATTTTTTTTAAAATTAGTATTCAGCAACAAAAATAATGTGACAATAAATCAACAGATACAGAAGCCTGGAGGAGATATTCCGGTCTTGCTGACCTTGCAGACCCCAATGCGATCCCTTTGTGGAGCGTCTGGTTCCCAGCCATGAAAAGCCTTTGCTTTACCTATGAAAGAACACATCTCCATATCCATACTACCTCTCCCTCTCAGAATCTCCAATCTGAGGGGGCCTGGTGCATTGACTGAGGCCCGCTAATTATTCTTACCTCCTTTGAATCATAGAAGTTTACGGCACAGAAGGAAGCCTTTCGGCCCATCGTGAAAGTCTGTACCAGCTCCAAGCACAAGCACTCAGCTTGTCTTTGGGGGAACCCCAGAAGTACGAGGGCAATGCAAAAGGGCAAAGACTATTGTAAATGTCTCTATGTTGAAAACTTGAAAATTCCCCATGACTTCTCTTTCACTACAAGTTATGTATACATCAGTTTGCTTAATATATGACCACTTCTAGTCCACATCTGATCTGAATTTGAGCCCAGGACTTAAAGGTATAATCCAGTACCTAGTGCAAAGAGCCATACTCACTGTTTATGTGAACATCTTTTGTAGATGGTTTAGGCCAGGTTATAAAATCTGTTTGTTGTCTGTGGAAATTTGTAATACAAGACGCGGTTTTTTTGATTGGAGTCAAAAGAAACTCTGCAAAATAAAACATTATAAATCATATACTTACAGATCATAATCATGTTTCTCCCCCCAACGTGATTATCTTAGCCACCATAACTGTGGGATGTCAGGATGTCCCAAAGCACTTCACATACGATTTACTTTTAAAGTGTATTCATGTTCTTATACAGACAAACAAGACATCTAATTTGTATACAGTAATATTCCATAAACAACAACAGGGTTTGGACCCTCAATCTTCTGACCCAGAGGTGAAAGTGAGTCAGACTGACACTTAACACAAGTTGCATTACAGTGCAGTAACTCAGGTTGGATAATACTTCAATGTGGTCAAATTAATTTATAAAAACTGTCCCTTAATTCCCTTCCTCTCTTCAGGTGGTGTATTTCACCCAAATATCTCAAAAGGTTGATGACGTTTTTTAATCTCTAGTGATCAGTCATGCAACAACATTGGAACTACTCTGGGTTGTGGAATGCCTCACCTGGGACATCCCTTTGCTGAGATCACCGGTTTTGAGATATAATAAGAACAGGATTGCCTTCTGAAAAGCTTATACTGCTGGAAATGTGAACTACGGCATGACTTTCAACAATGCTAAAATAATGATTACAAAGCTTTTTTATATTGTATATGAGGAACGAGTAACTTACTCTTTGTGGAATCACAAGACGCTGATACTTCAGAGTACGATGCCTTGGGATAATGCACTGCACCCCTTTCTTTTTTCCTGGGTGTTAAACACGGATCTGTAAAATACAGGCGATAGTGAACAGTTATTTCAATTTTTTCATTGATTTTTACATGTTCTCATCTCTCCTGAAGGTACTCACTTTTGCTGGAATACTGTTCCATGGTGCTGGCAGCCCTTGATGTGCCCAATTGGATAGTCTTCATGTCTGAGCCTAGCCAGAGTCTTGGTACGCTAATCCTCCTTAAGGAGGCAGGATTGCATCCTGTCCAATGTTCCCTTGAAATTGTCTTTGTTGTGTGCAGCCTGTTCATTTCAATGCGCGGTCCCCTTACATTTCTGCACACGTGAGGTATTTCAAATGGAAAAGCTGTGAGCAGCCTGCGTGGTACCTTGCAGATTACTGCACGGCCGCACACATGCGCAGCTTAGAGGGAACACTGATCCTGTCCTCACCCAATGTCTTTACACTCATGCACTGGAAATTTCCTCAGAGCTTCTCCCAGGGTTTCAGCTGAACTTCCACCAAAGTTACAGCAGCAGAGCAGGAGTAACCGTGAGGAAATTCACCCCCATGTTTTTCAGCAGGCATCAATCAATCAATCATAGGCAGTCCCTCGAAATGAGGATGACTTGCTTCCACGCCTAAAATGGACGAGTTCACAGGTGTTTCAATCATATTCCGACTCCCGAACTACATCCTGAAGTGTGCGTGGATTTTTTTAACGTGGGGTGGCCATTGCACCCCAGCCACCACACGGGATCGATAGAGCTATCTCTTGGTCCAGTGGCAAGGGTTAACCAGGACGACTGGAGACCAGCTCTGCTGCACGGACCTAGTGCGCGCACATATCGCAGTTTGGGCTGGCCCGTGCTGCCCCTGGGCCCTCACCTCTGCTGGCCCGAAAGTAGGCATCACTGGATAGCTGTCAGCAGTGCGAACTGTGGCTAAGTGTTCCTCTCCCTATCCCACGGGAACAGAGACTAACTAAAAAACTCATAGGCTGTCATGGCTGAGATATTGGTAATTCAGCAAAACCAAGGAATCAAATTAAGGGACTTTCTGTCGGTATGTATGACGTAATGCAAAATACTAGGGCATCACAAGATTACTTGAGAGAGTCAATAACAGATAAATCATCATTACACAAAGCAAGATAAAGCTGCTGTATACAACTCCCGCTAGTGGGAGTTGTGTACAGACCATCAAACAGTAGTAGTGAGGTTGGGGATGGCATCAAACAAGAAATTAGGGATGCGTGCAATAAAGGTACAACAGTTATCATGGGTGACTCTAATCTACATATAGATTGGGATAACCAAACTGGTAGCAATATGGTGGAGGAGGATTTCCTGGAGTGTATAAGGCATTGTTTTCTAGACCAATATGTCGAGGAACCAACTAGAGGGCTGGCCATCCTAGACTGGGTATTGTGTAATGAGAGGGGATTAATTAGCAATCTTGTGTTGTGCAAGGCCCCTTGGGGAAGAGTGACCATAATATGGTAGAATTCTTCATTAAGATGGAGAGTGACACAGTTAATTCAGAGACTAGGGTCCTGAACTTAAAAAAAGGTAACTTCAATGGGATGAGACGTAAATTGGCTAGGATAGACTGGCGAATGATACTTAAAGGGTTGACGGTGGATAGGCAAGGCAGACATTTAAAGATCACATGGATGAACTTCAACAATTGTACATCCCTGTCTGGCATAAAAATAAAATGGAGAAGGTCGCTCAACCATAGCTAACAAGGGAAATTAGGGATAATGTTAAATCCAAGGAAGAGGCATATAAATTGGTCATAAAAAGCAGCAAACCTGAGGACTGGGAGAAATTTAGAATTCAGCAGAGGAGGACAAAGGGTTTAATTAGGAGGGGGAAAATAGAGTATGAGAGGAAGCTTGCAGGGAACATAAAAACTGACTGCAAAAGCTTCAAAAGATATGTGAAGTGAAAAAGATTAGTGAAGACAAATGTAGGTCCCTTGCAGTCAGAATCAGGTAAATTTATAATGGGGAACAAAGAAATGGCAGACCAATTGAATAAATACTTTGGTTCTGTCTTCACTAAGGAGGACACAAATAACCTTCGGGAAATACTAGGGGACCGAGGGTCTAGCGAGAAGGAGGAACTGAAGGAAATCCTTTATATCAGGAAATTGTGTTAGGGACATTGATGGGATTGAAGGCTGATAAATCCCCAGGGCCTGATAGTCTGCATCCCAGTATACTTAAGGAAGTGGCTGTAGAAATAGTGGATGCATTGGTTGTCATTTTCCAACATTCCATTGAGTGGAGGGTAGCCAATGTAACCCCACTTTTTAAAAAAGGAGGGAGAGAGAAAACAGGGAATTATAGACCGGTCAGCCTGACCTCAGTAGTGGGTAAAATGATGGAATCAATTATTAAGGATGTCATAGCAGCGCATTTGGAAAGAGGTGACATGATAGGTCCAAGTCAGCATGGATTTATGAAAGGAAAATCATGCTTGACAAATCTTGTAGAATTTTTTGAGGATGTAACTAGTAGAGTGGACAAGGGAGAACCAGTGGATGTGGTGTATTTGGACTTTCAGAAGGCTTTTGACAAGGTCCCACACAGGAGATTAGTGTGCAAAATTGGGGGTAGTGTATTGACGTGGATAGAGAACTGGTTGGCAGACAGGAAGCAAAGAGCAGGAATAAATGGGTCCTTTTCAGAATGGTAGGCAGTGACTAGTGGGGTACCGCAAGGTTCAGTGCTGGGACCCCAGCTATTTACAATATACTTAATGATTTAGACAAAGGAATTGAATGTAATATCTCCAAGTTTGCAGATGACACTAAGCTGGGTGGCAGTGTGAGCTGTGAGGAGGATGCTAAGAGGCTGCAGGGTGACTTGGACAGGTTAGGTGAGTGGGCAAATGCATGGCAGATGCAGTATAATGTAGATAAATGTGAGGTTATCCACTTTGGTGGCAAAAACAAGAAGGCAGACTATTATCTGAATGGTGACAGATTAGGAAAAGGGGAGGTGCAACGAGACCTGGGTGTCATGGTACATCAGTCATTGAAAGTTAGCATTCAGGTACAGCAGGTGGTGAAGAAGGCAAATGGCATGTTGGCCTTCACAGCAAGAGGATTTGAGTATAGGAGCAGGGAGGTCTTACTGCAGTTGTACAGGGCCTTGGTGAGGCCACACCTTGAATATTGTGTACAGTTTTGGTCTCCTAATCTGAGGAAGGACATTCTTGCTCTTGAGGGAGTGCAGCGAAGGTTCACCAGACTGATTCCTGGGATGGCAGGACTGACATATGAAGAAAGACTGGATCGACTAGGCTTATATTCACTGGAATTTGGAAGAATGAGAGAGATCTCATAGAAACATATGAAATTCTGACAAGATTGGACAGGTTAGATACAGGAAGAATGTTCCCACTATTGGGGAAGTCCAGAACCATGGGTCACAGTCTAAGGATAAGGGGTAAGCCATTTAGAACCGAGATGAGGAGGAACTTCTTCACTCAGAGAATTCTGAACCTGTGGAATTCTCTACCACAGAAAGTTGTTGAAGCCAGTTCGTTAGATATATTTAAAAGGGAGTTAGGTGTGGCCCTTACAGTTAAAGGGATCAAGGGGTATGGAGAGAAAGCAGGAATGGGGTACTGAAGTTGCATGATCATCCATGATCATATTGAATGGTGGTGCAGGCTTGAAGGGCTGAATGGCCTACTCCTGCATCTGTTTTCTATGTTGCTATACTTAAATCAAAACAAACATATTGAAAGATGAGTAGAATTATGGGTGTCATGGAAGATTTGTTTCCTGTTACACTCAGCAAGTAAAATTATACTTGGATCAGCCAACAGTTGAGCAAGGAAATAGTATGTGGTACCCTAAAGGGAAAAACACATAAATGAAGAGAAAGTGCAATTCGAGGTATACAATATCTCCCAGTTCCTGCGTTAATCTCAGCCAGAGTGGTATAGGGGTGCTACAACTGGCCTCAGGATCCCCCAATAACGAAAGTTGGTAAATTAAATTAACAAATAGCCACAGTTTTGGCTTCTGATTACTATTCAACTCCCCAAAAGCTTTGTTGGTAGTCATTGTATAACAGACCAGAAGGTCCCATCCTCTATTGTTGATCTCCAACAGTAGGCTCGTCACAATCATTCTCAACTTCCCTGGACTAAAGAGAATGAAAAAAGGATTGTCTAGCATCCCCACTCCGAACCACTAACAGCACTACTGCTGCTGACAAACATGAATATATGGTGGCCTCTGTTATGTTGTTTCTTGTGATAAAATAGCCTGACAACACTCACTGTCTCAGTTCCCATATGAGGAAAGGCCATTTGTGGGTGATACTGTAGGCCAGCAAATGTCTGGGGAGCCATACCCTAGGGTGGGTAAGCACCTTCAGGAGAGTTGCATTAGAAAAGAGGGCGGTGGAGGAACTGAAAAAAAACGATAGGGGATTGGTGAAATAAGTTGCAACGCTGCAGTATCCTTTTCCCATACCTGAGGACAACTTGTTCCCATAGCTTACTTTGGGTCTTTGACAGCATTAACCATCAACTGTAGTATTACAATATTAGACAGACTTAATCTTTTAAAACTGTCAGATCTTGCTCCAATGTGCCCACAAATATATTTCTACTTGAAAGAATTCTTTAATATAGGGTACAACATTCAGTAAGTATACTGTCCCTTAATGGGTGCTTTGATGCATAGCCGTAATCCATAAGCTGTTCTGATTTGTTTAGAGTTGACTATTTGAAGTCTAGTCATCTACCAAACACACTGCTAAAAGACAGGTCCCTGGTCACAATCAAATGCAGGACTACTCAGCAGGACTAATTCTGCTTCAGTGCATAATCCACGCTCTTCGTACCAAATGCATTCATTTTTTAAATAAATTACAACTGCTGAGAAAAATATTCCTTCTTCATAATTAATTAAAACTCCTGGTTTATAGGGCAGAAGTAATCGCATCAAAGCACAAGGTTGCTGAAACTTCACAAGCAGTAAAGAGCTTTGGCTCTGGGCTGTCGCTTCATGTAAAGCTTTACATTTGTAGAATGTCAAACAAAAATGACAGGCCTACTTTTATTGGCTAAGCTGACAGACTCATCATCATCATACTGCACAAAACAAAACATTTCTTAGCTTTTTAAACATCATGGTTACCAGACAGTGCAAAATGGCTCAAAATATTGCACCAGGCAAACCAACTAGATCAGGCTCGACTGTAACATTAGAAACATAGAAACATAGAAAATAGGTGCAGGAGCAGGCCATTCAATGAGTTCATGGCTGAACATGAAACTTCAGTACCCCCTTCCTGCTTTCTCGCCATAACCCTTGATCCCCGAGTAGTAAGGACTTCATCTAACTCCCTTTTGAATATATTTAGTGAATTGGCCTCAACAACTTTCTGTGGTAGAGAATTCCACAGGTTCACCACTCTCTGGGTGAAGAAGTTTCTCCTCATCTCGGTCCTAAATGGCTTACCCCTTATCCTCAGACTGTGACCCCTGGTTCTGGACTTCCCCAACATTGGGAACATTCTTCCTGCATCTAACCTGTCTAAACCCGTCAGAATTTTAAACGTTTCCATGAGGTCCCCTCTCATTCTTCTGAACTCCAGTGAATACAAGCCCAGTTGATCCAGTCTTTCTTGATAGGTCAGTCCCGCCATCCCGGGAATCAGTCTGGTGAATCTTCGCTGCACTCCCTCAATAGCAAGAATGTCCTTCCTCAAGTTAGGAGACCAAAACGGTACACAATACTCCAGGTGTGGCCTCACCAAGGCCCTGTACAACTGTAGCAACACCTCCCTGCCCCTGTATTCAAATCCCCTCGCTATGAAGGCCAACATGCCATTTGCTTTCTTAACCGCCTGCTGTACCTGCATGCTAACCTTCAATGACTGATGTACCATGACACCCAGGTCTCGTTGCACCTTCCCTTTTCCTAATCTGTCACCATTCAGATAATAGTCTGTCTCTCTGTTTTTACCACCAAAGTGGATAACCTCACATTTATCCACATTATACTTCATCTGCCATGAATTTGCCCACTCACCTAACCTATCCAAGTCACTCTGCAGCCTCATAGCATCCTCCTCGCAGCTCACACTGCCACCCAACTTAGTTTCATCCGCAAATTTGGAGATACTGCATTTAATCCCCTCGTCTAAATCATTAATGTACAATGTAAACAGCTGGGGCCCCAGCACAGAACCTTGCGGCACCAACATTCTGTGTCTGTGTGATCCTGTGTTTATGCATTAACCCTTTTGCGTACTGAAGTTTGCAATTTTCAAACTAAGCAACAATTTATGAGCAGAAATTGTTTTACGTACATTTTTGATTTTCTAAAACAAAGTTTGCCAGGTTTTAGCGACAATATGGCAGAACATTTTTGAATTTACAGGATCCTGGAAATGACACTGTGATACTATATGAGAATCTGCAGCAAATTCTTTCGTCTGTTAATTTCCAGACCCTCGAAGCGGGGATTTTAACTCCCAAAAATGGGTGGGTTAGGGTTGGGTGGGAGGTAAAAGTGATAAAAATCTGAATCTCGACTCCAACCCGCCCACTTCCAGTTTTAACGGAGAAGGAACGGGGTGGGCAGCAAGCCACTTGCAGGAGGCGGGTTGGCACTTTGTAATGTGGCCAGCTGGGTTTTCTGGGCCACGAGGAACCCTACAGCTAAAGGAAGGCAAGGACTTCAGCAGTGCCTGAGGGAAACCCGTTCTCCCGGGTTCTGCATTCCAGCACCCCTCTACTCTCTTCCTACCTGCAATTAAAAACTTGGCTTTAGTCTCTGAACTAGTTAAATAAAGTGAGCAACAACCAAAAATACCATTATCATTTTTTTTAACTTCAGTACAGAAATCATAAATTGTTCGAAGGGTAAAGTCCCATTATTTGGGTAATTTTTATAATAGTTGTGATTAAACAAGCAGAACTGAATTTGCCATACAACAGCAATTAAGCTGAGACCTTTAGTAATCTCAACAAGCTGAACTAGAGCCAGTATACACAGAGGTCTTTCTCTGATGATCGCACTCCGGATTTCTTTCTCCTTCTGACTTACATTTCCTCTATAATTTGTGCTTTTTATGCTATCCTTCTGTTTCTCTCATTTCTGAGTCTGTTTTACATTGTTCACTAAGCCATCTCTATTTTTGTTTATTGTTTTTACTGTGTTTTACAAACTCACTATTTTTAACCATTTCCCCCATTTCTTCTTGTCTGGGAGTCTATTTGTTTGTGTTTCTTCACAGTGCGGGAGCTAACAGTGTTGCTGAAAGTCAGTCGTTGTTGCTTCTCAGGTCCGTGTGGGCTTGGAAATTCAATGTTAAGGTAGTGAGAGTAGGACCTTGGTAAGAAACTATTACCGTGATACACGGCCCAGTGCACTGGGGCAAGAAGCATCACCATGGAGTAGGAAGGAGGTTCACATCCATATTTTCCCAGGTGAAAAGACTACATTCTCATCCAAGTTGGCAAAGGGAAAGTACAGAGTAGAGGCCAGAGATTTCCACACAGCAGGGGTAGAAACATCAGAAGAAGTTACTTCAAGTAGCTGTTTCACATGTCCACGGATTAAAGATTAGAGACATGCTGAATTTCATGAGTCTACTGTTATGTATGGAGAAAGAGTCAGACTGAACACTGTGAGCTCAAAGTAAAATGTGACTGTAGTCTTTTATTGCAGGTCTCCAGAGTGCCTCTCCAACCTGTGAGGCCTCCTTAAATACCTGTGCTCCCAAGGGATTATGGGATCCCTTGGGACTCCAGGGGATGAGCCCTCTGGTGGCTGTACAGAGTATATACAAGTTTACATAGATAACACCTACTATTTTGGTTGGGGAAAGATGCATGACCCATAAATAAATAAATAGCTTGGACAAGCTGGGGAGAGAAACCATGGATTAGATCACTGTAATATTTGTGCTGTAGTCCACATCTCCCCTAGCCTCCAAAAATTCTACCTCAGCGGACCAGTCCTCTCCAAACATGATTCAGGAGCTGTTAGGCCAGTACTCCTGAGTGACTGTTTTGAACATAGAAGCGGTTCTCCTCAGGTCGTGGTTGTGGCCAAACAATATTGGGTCCACAGCTCAATTCTGCTTGGTTTCCATCAGAGGTCACTGTCCAACAATGACCGCAGTGAATCCTGGGCTATCTGTACTGTTAGCAGGGAATAAACGTAAGTAGGTGGGTGACTCATTCTGCGCCTAATGTATACTGGTTAACAATGATCCAAGCTCTAAATTTTTGCTGTCATAGTTCAATGTTTGTGCAAGGGCAATGTCGGCACCAATGATAGTGTGCAACCTACAAAGGCCTATTTTCTCTCCAGGTTTATCCTCTGTATTGTGTTGCATGCATTACTAACACACATCTCAATGCGACAGTTTGGGTGCACAAATATTTGTATGAATATAGCCTATTGCCATTCTTATGGATGATAAACTGATTGCTTACTTTTGTCTGTTATAGTACTGTAACAGGTTAGTAACTTCTTAAGTTCCTTTTTGTATCTATCCTCACAATCCTGAATCACTTTGTGTCGATCACATTTGTTGGGACAAGACTGAAGAATTTTGCTGAAATTCCTACTATTCAGGGATGCTGCTACAGTTGAACAACCTATTAAATATTAAACACGATAGATGAGTTATCTTCAAGGCAATGTCTGCACCAGGCATCTCTTACTAATCAGAGTTTAGAAATGTTTATTTTATTAAACTAAGGCCACTGAAAGCTGAAGTAATTGTGCCCCAGCTCCCCTGACAGCTCCATTGGTAAAATCAAAATCAATTGCATCATGCAGATCAGAAGGTGCAGATCCGTTTCCCACTCAGTGTTCTGGCGCTACGGGGAAAGGACAGGGGAGTGGGACTAGCTAAAGAGCTCTTGCAGAGAGCTGGCACGGGTCCAATGGGCTGAATGGCTTCCTTCTGTGCTGTAACCATTCTATGATTCTATGTTAGCAGGAATGGCAGCTGGGTAGGAGGGGTGCGACACTTGGCCTCAGACTTCATGGGTTAGAGAGGAGTTAAATCAGGTAGGCTTCCCGTTGTCAATTGCCGTTCAGTGACCCTTACTAGACTGCACACGTGAATGTTAGCTAAAGGCAAGAATGGACTCACCTTACTCATGAAGAATGGCCAATTATGTGAGGTGCTAGTGTGCCTGATGCCCGTGGAACGATACTTTAATGCCTTCAAGGGTGGAAGGGAAATAAAATGGTGTCGCACATGGGCAAAGGGACAATTTTAAGAGCTCTAGCAGAAATTTTAACATATCACTCTTCTCTCTTTCAGATGCCGGCCAACCTGCTGTACATGTCCAGCATTCACTGTTTTCGATTCCAAATTTCTCCTCTCCCATCCTGAAAGCACTGATTTTTGCTAGCGTATGGTTCTGCGGACAAAGGCCATTCGTTATATGTGTGTCTAGGCGGTGAGTGTCAGGGAGTTATTCAACCATGGCGGTAGCACAACTGTGTCTAATCTTGTCTTCACCCAATGGCTACACACACATACATTTCTAGAAAGGATTACTGCATACCAATGAGGGGTTGGAACCCAAGCTGATTTTACCTCCCCAGTCGAGATGCTGAGGCTAATTGGTAGTATCCAATTGTCATCCCGGCTATAATTAGCTAACTCAACATATACCAGGAGTTGAAAGTGGCAGGGTAGATTTTTCAATCTGTTAGCAAATGGATGAAAAGTGGAAATACAAACAGAGATTGGTTATTCTATATGATTTTGCTACATCGTTTATCACCAACTGAGCCTTTTATTTTTATTTTGTATTTCCATCATTCACTTTTTTTCTTGTTATGTCTACAAGGGAGCAACTTCACAGTTTGGATCCATTGTCGATCAGTCTGGGGTTGGGGTACGAGAACTACAACCTTTTTGGTGGTCAAGGATATGTATATGTGGCAATACATTCAAACGAGTGGTCAGTCAACCAGGGCTGCATAATGGAGGTGTGGGTGGAAACTAGAATCATGGATCACTTTTTCCTGAACTTTATGTCTGGGATATAGACGTTCCCCAGGTGCTAACACTGGAAAATTGGCCCCAATATTCTTTAGTGGACAGGCAAATCTAAGCCATCCTTTCAGATAACTCAATTTCCATTAGCCAGGTTACAAAGTGCAGGGAATAAGAGAACCAAGAAAAATGTTGGAATAATTTAAGACACTCACATATTGGGATGGGAAGAAGTAAAATTTAAGGGCTGTATTTTCCGCTCCTGGCTGTCCCTCTGGGGCGGCAATGGGCTCTCTGGGCAGGCGGCCAGCTTCCAGCACCCTGGTTTCGGCAGGGCGCGGAGCATTACCGCCTGTAAGTGGCGAGCTGGTGGGCAACGCCCCTGGTTGCGGCACTGGCTCGATTTTTATCTCCCGCTTGCTCCATGGAACACCCTGCTGATATCGCATGTGAAAGTGGGTGGTCCAACCTATAGCGGCTGCAGAGAGGTAAGTAATGTCCACCTCAGGTAAGTGTGATTGTTTTTTTTATAGATTTATGTTGAGGTGGCGTGGGCTATGTATTGGGATTATTTTTGTTGTTTTTTTCTCCCCAGGCCTCTCTTAAAACGCTTCGAGGCCGGCTGTTTAGCTCGGGATTTTCGCATGCTTGGCCGGCCTAGCGCACTAAGAGATGTGTGCAACACCTCCTTTAGCGCTCTGCCGCTCACTCAGGGCCCAGCTGCCCAATTTTGCCGACAGGTGGTATCAAGACCGCCCTGCCGTCATTAACGCCCCAAAATCCTAAAAGCTGAAAATCCAGTTTGAAAGTACATACCTGAACATCGGAAATCTAAGCTCGCATTAACTGAAGGTGCAGGACTGGTAGTACTGATTTCATTATCAATCAGATCGGAACATAGAATCAGTGGATCTATAAAAAGGAAAACAGTAAAATAGTGAAAAAACGTACTTTTATATTTTATTCCTCATTAAAAAAGTGATGTTTTCCTTTAGTCCCACCTAACTGAAAGGGTTAACAACTCGTTGCCATCTTCTCTATCTATACCACTCTATCCAAAGGCTAGCAGGAGCATAAGAATTTCTGGGTCCATCTTCTCTCTCTTCCTGTGGCCCAAGCAGCACCCCCTGCCCCCCATCCCAGTGGTACAGCCTGAGATTAGGAAATCGGAAGCCTAGCTGGTTAAAATAATAAGTATCTAAACCATACAGGCCAGTCTGATTGCCTATGTTTAGTTGATCTCAGCCAAGGTGTGATAGAAGCGCTAACAACTGGCTGCAGTGCCCTGAGCAGTCGGATTCAGGTGAATTTATAACGGGGAACAAAGAAATGGCAGACCAATTGAACAAATACTTTGGTTCTGTCTTCACGAAGGAAGACACAAATAACCTTCCGGATGTACTAGGGGACCGAATGTCTAATGAGAAGGAGGAACTGAAGGATATCCTTATTAGGTGGGAAATTGTGTTAGGGAAATTGACGGGATTGAAGGCCGATAAATCCCCAGGGCCTGATAGTCTACATCCCAGAGTACTTAAGGAAGTGGCCCTAGAAATAGTGGATGCATTGGTGATAATTTTCCAGCAGTCTATTGACTCTGGATCAGTTCCTATGGACTGGAGGGTTGCTAATGTAACACCACTTTTTAAAAAAGGAGGGAGAGAGAAAACGGGTAATTATAGACTGGTTAGCCTGGAATCGGTGGTGGGGAAAATGTTGGAATCAATCATTAAGGATGAAATAGCAGCGCATTTGGAAAGCAGTGATAGGATTGGTCCAAGTCAGCATGCATTTATGAAAGGGAAATTATGCTTGACAAATCTTCTGGAATTTTTTGAGGATGTAACTAGTAGAGTGGACAAGGGAGAACCAGTGGATGTGGTGTATTTGGACTTTCAAAAGGCTTTTGACAAGGTCCCACACAGGAGATTGGTGCGCAAAATCAAAGCATATGGGTTTGGGAGTAATCTGCTGACGTGGATAGAGAACTGGTTGGCAGACAGGAAGCAGAAAGTCGGGATTAACGGGTCCTTTTCAGAATGGCAGGCAGTGACTAGTGGATTGCCGCAGGGCTCAGTGCTGTGACCCCAGCTCTTTACAATATATATTAATGATTTAGATGATGGAATTGAGTGTAATATCTCCAAGTTTGCAGATGACACTAAACTGGGTGGTGGTGTGAGCTGTGAGGAGGACGCTAAGAGGCTGCAGGGTGACTTGGACAGGTTAGGCGAGTGGGCAATACATGGCAGATGCAGTATAATGTGGGTAAATGTGAGGTTATCCATTTTGGCGACAAGAACATGAAGGCAGAATATTATCTGAATGGCGGCAGATTAGGAAAAGGGGAGGTGCAATGAGACCTGGATGTCATGGTACATCAGTCATTGAAAGTTGGCATGCAGGTTCAGCAGGCGGTGAAAAAGGCAAATGGTATGTTGGCCTTCATAGCAAGGGGATTTGAGTATAGGAGCAGGAAAGTCTTGCTGCAGGTGAGACCCCACCTGGAATACTGTGTTCAGTTTTGGTCCCATAATCTAAGGAAGGACATTCTTGCTATTGAGGGAGTGCAGCGAAGGTTCACCAGACTGATTCCAGGGATGGCTGGACTGACATATGAGGAGAGACTGGATCAACTGGGCCTTTATACACTGGAGTTTAGAAGGATGAGAGGGGATCTCATAGGAACATGTAAGAATCTGACTGGACTGGACAGGTTAAATGCGGGAAGAATGTTCCTGATGTTGGGGAAGTCCAGAACCAGGGAACACAGTCTTAGGATAAGGGGCAGGCCATTTAGGACTGAGATGAGGAGAAACTTCTTCACTCAGAGAGTTGTTAACCTGTGGAATTCCCTGCCGCAGAGAGTTGTTGATGCCAGTTCATTCAAGAGGGAGTTAGATATGACCCTTATGGCTAAAGGGATCAAGGGGTATGGAGAGAAAGCAGGAAAGGGGTACTGAAGGAATGATCAGCCATGATCTTATTGAATGGTGGTGCAGGCTCGAAGGGCCGAATGGCCGACTCCTGCACCTTCTATGTTTCTATACAGAGAGCTAAATCACCCAGAGTTTCACCACTGTCATCACCGAATCAGGCGCATGAACCTCAGTCAGTTTTTCTCTTGCATATCGCAGGGATACTAAAGCGAACTGCAGCATCTTTCGTTCCCTTGCTAAGACTGGCTAACTCAGACTAGCAGTCACACCTGGGGTCTGGCCACTATGGCCCAATGCCATACCAGGTGCTGCATTTTCCAAACTCCGTTTAGAAATAGTTTAAATATGATTTTACAGATTAATCTACCTGTACCTACTACTTTGCAATGGTCCAGGTAATTATTGTACACACATGGATTGCTTTCACACTGCTAGGACCCACGCCAGCTAAATATGTACATATGGCCTCCTCTGATTATTAACCACTTAGGATTATTGACATTTTGCTTTCCATTCAACATGAGCGTTTTCTGCATGCTATTACCATTCTGTTTTAGATCTAAAAATGCACCATACCTATGTAGTTCTGTTTGCTTCTCTTTCTCCTAACTGGAGCAGGTCTTTTGAATGGGTCCTGGCTATAAAGGGAAAAACAATCATGAAACACAGTGATACTTAATTTGGATAAAAAAATCAAAATGGTAATGTTCATCGATCTATAAAGATCAGTGGTCTGCCCAGAGTGGGATTAAACAGAGTGCACTTCAACAGAGGGGACGAGATTGTCCTGCACCCCGTTTGGAGGCGGTAACCTTCCGGGGCCGGGACAGTTATTGCCCCGCCCCAAAGTCCCGCCCCCAGCGCAGAATTCGGCCATTCCGCCCCTCAACGGAGGCGGAGCCCTATCGGAGGTGCTCCCGGGGAAGGGCAGTCCCGGGGAGGTACGGTGGCTCTGAGTACAATTAAAGGGGAGGGCCGTTGTGCGTTCTGTAGTCCCTTTGGTGGCTGCCACTGCACAACAGGGATGCCCTCGACCGGGCCGACAGCCCGGCATCCATAACGGAGTGCCGGGCTGCAGGATGGCGGCCCGGTCGAGGCGAGGGCCGCCAAAAGAGTCGGCCGACAGAAAAATATGGTGGCCGTGGCGCAAATGGCCTCCCCTTTAAAGGGGAGGCCATTTGCGCCATGTGAATGTCCGCCAGCTTCAAGACCTGCGAAGCTGGTGATGACATTGGCGAGTGACATCCTCGGCGCCCGCGGGGCAATTTTCCCTGTGAGGTGGTAAGGAGTTGGCGCGCACGGTGATGACGTCATCGCCATGTGTGCGCCAGCCCGGGGAGCAAATCACAGCGCTAACGACATACTGCCCCCAAAACCTCGGAGACGCTATCGACCCCTTCTCTCGTGCGATAACCTCGTTGCACTCCATTCGCTTGCAATGTAGTTGTGGTAGGGGACAGTATAATCAGGGATAGATACTGTTCTCTGCAGCTGCGACTTGGAGTTCCAAAGGTTGTATTGCCTGCCCGATGTCAGGGTTAAAGACATCTCGTCACGTCTCAAGAAGAACTTGGAACGGGAAGATCCAGTTGTCCTTGTCCACATAAGAACCAAAGAAATAGGTAGAACTTGGAATGAGGTTCTGCTGAGAGAGTTTGAGGATCTGGGATCCAAATTAAAGAGCAGCACTTCAAATCTCTGAATAATCTCTGGATTTTTACCTGAGCCTAGGGATAAGCAGATTAGAAAGTGAAACGCATGGCTCAAAGAGTGGTGTTGGAGGAAGTGGTTTTGTTTCTTGGGGCACTGGCACCAGTACTGGGAAAAGAGAGAGCTGTTCTGTTAGGACGGGCTCCACTTAAACCGGGCTGCAACCAGTATCCTGGTGAATCAAATAACTAGGGCAGTAGACTAATGGAGGAGGGATGGGAGGATTCAGAAAAGAGTAAATTTAAAAGCAGCAAGAAAAATGTCAAGGCTCTAGAGTAGAAAAGAGTTTTGGGTAAAAATAAGCACAGTGGATCAGGAAGGGCAGAGAGAGTAACAAATGTAATAGGGCATCAGTGATTAAGGTGACATCAGGAAAATAATAGAGAAAAGTCAAAGCTAAAGGCACTCTATCTGAATGCACGAAGCATTCACAACAAAATAGATGAATTAATAGCACAGATAGAAATTTGTTCCACTAGCCATTACGGAGACATGGTTGCAAAGTGGCCATGTTTGGGAACAAAATATTCCAGGATATTTAACTTTTAGAATAGGAAAAATGGAAAAGGAAGAGGGGTAGCCCTGATAATAAATCATTGTATAAAGACAGTAGAGAGAAAGGATCTTAGCTCCAGGAAGTAGATTCAGTTTGGGTGGGGCTAAGAAACAGCAAGGGGCAGAAAACATTGGTGGGAATTGTGTAAAGGTCCCCCAAACAGTAGTTGTAATGTAGGGCGGAGTATAAATCAGGAACATGTAACAAGGGTAATTCAGTAATCATGGGGGACTTTAATCTACATATAGACTGGGCAAACCAAATTTGCTGTAATAGTGTAGAGGACGAATTCATGGAATGTATACAAGATGGTTTTCTAGATCAGTATGTTGAGGAACCAGCTAGAGAACAGGCTATTTTAGATCTAGTATTGTGCAATGAGAAAGGGTTGATTAATAACCTTGTAGTAAAGGTGCCCTTAGAGAAAAGTGACCATAATATGATAGAATTTTATATTAAGTTTGAAATTGATTTAGTTAAATCCAAAACTAGGGTCTTAAATCTAAACAAAGCAAACTACGTAGGTATGAGGGGCGAGTTGGCTATGGTAGACTGGAAAACATAGAAAATAGGTGCAGGAATAGGCCATTCGGTCCTTTGAGCCTGCACCACCATTTAATAAGATCATGGCTGATCATTTATCTCAGTACCCCATTGCTGCAACATTAAACGGCATGACAGTAGACAAGCATTTAAAGAATGAATACATAGTTTACAACAAACATACATTCCTTGAAGGCACAAAACCCCTCAGAAAAAGTGACCCAACCGTGCTAAAGATCATCATCATCATTATAGATAGTCCCTCGAAATCGAGGAAGACTTGCTTCCACTCTAAAAGTGAGTTCTCAGGTGGCTGAACACAGATGGGGCAGACAGTGGTTGAAGGAAAGGGTGAGTGTGTATATGATTTGCTGCAAGCTCCTTCCGCTGCCTGCGCTTGATTTCTGCATGCTCTCGGCAACAAGACTCGAGGTGCTCAGCTCCCTCCCGGATGCTCTTTCTCCACTTAGGGCAGTCTTGGGCCAGGGACTCCCAGGTGCCGATGGGGATGTTGCACTTTATCATGGAGGCTTTGAGGATGTCCTTGAAATGTTTCCTCTGCCCAATTAGGGCTCGCTTGCTGTGTAGGAGTTCCGAGTAGAGCACTTGCTTAGGGAGTCTCGTGTCGGGCATGCAGATGATGTGGCCCGCCCAATGGAGCTGGTCGAGCGTGGTCAGTGTTTCCATGCTGGGGATGTTAGCATGAATGAGAACACAGACGTTGATGCATCTATCCTCCCAGTGGATTTGCAGGAGGCAACGTTGGTGGTGCTTCTCCAGCACTTTAATATGTCTGCTGTATATGGTCCATTTTTTAACCTGATCTCCTGAGCAGGCAGCACAGGCAGGTACCCGGAGCCAACAGGGTCCTTCTTTACATGGTACAGCGTGCAGCGGCTAGGCCTGGACATCGGTGCGGTCCCGGCCTGCCAGACTATCAGCAGGCCAGGGCCATTAGCGGGAGCAGCGTGCGGCGGCCCGGAAATCGGCACGGTCCCGGCCTGCAAGACCACCAGCAGGCTGGGGACATTAGAGGGAGCAGTGCGTGGCGGTATACCACTGCAGGGAGCAGTGCGTGCTGCTGCAGGAGGGCGACGGCTGACTGCAGTGTGGGCAGGTACAGCAGGAGCGGCGAGGTCGGGGCGAAGGAGCGGCAAGAGTTCGCAGAGGGATGTGATCGGGGCCAAGGAGAGGCGAGAGTTCGGGGCCCAGAAGAGGCGAGTGCCTAGGGCCAGCCCACACTGTGATATATGTGCGCATTAGGTCCGTGCAGCAGAGCTGGTCTCCAGTCGTCTTACTTAATCCTTGCCACTGGACCAAGATCTAGCTCTGTCAAGCTCGTGCGGTGGCTGGGGTGCAACGACCACCACACATTAAAAAAATCCACGCACAGGCATCTTCCACCCTTCAACATGTAGTTTGGGATCTGGAATATTAGGTCTTTCATTGAAACACCTGTGAACTCATCCCTTTTCGGCGTGGAAGCAAGTCATCCTTGTTCGAGGGACCGCCTATGATGATGATGATTCTGGACCAGAAGTTAAAGATAGTATTAGATTCAAGGAAGAGGCTTATAATGCTGCCAAAAAGAGGAGTAAGCTTGAGGATTAGGAGGATTTTAGAATTCAGCAAAGGAGGACCAAAAAATTGATAAAGAAAGGGAAAATAAATGAGAGTAAACTAGCGAGAGACATAAAAACAGACTAAACGGTTCTATAGGTATGTAAAAAGGAAAAGTAAATGTGGGTCCCTTACAGGCTTAGACAGGAGAAATTATAATAGGGAATAAGGAAATGGCAGAGAAATAAAATAAATATTTTGGGGGAGAAATTCTGTCGTGCCTCAGTTGGGCCGGTAACCTAGACGGATCATAATTTTAGCGCCTTGAAAAAGTTTGCGCACTCCGCCTAGAAATTCGTCACAATAGGTTGAAGAGCTGACAGGGACACTAAATCAGCCATTGCACAACAGAGCTGGGGGGGGGGGGGGGCCATAACAAAAGTTTGGTCGGTAAATTTTGCGGACCCATTGTGCATGCGCCGAACTCTGAATCAGATCCCGACAAAATACGAGTCTTCATGGCGCGGCATAGTAATGCACCCATTAAAGTTTTCAAAATCACTTGTTTTCAAGCTGTACGGTTATGTTTGTCCGCCGCTGCAAACTGGAAGGCTCACGCACCGTGCTCTGTGTAAATGTTGCACTGACTGTGACCTCAGAGGGAAGCGTTTCCTCATCCCTTTACGTAGCCACCAGTTACTGACTCTGCAAGCCTGTACCGATTGTTTTTCTTGCCGATCGCTTAGTGAGGGGGCCGTACCTCATTTACCAACCGGGGTGGAAGCGTGGGCGTTGCACCAGGACTGACGTCAGGGTCGCACTGATTGTCAGCAGCCAGGCGCTTCTGGTTTGCGCCCCGGTGAGCCTCTAATGAATTTTTGGTTGGGGCGCTAAAAGCCACGCTCCTGGTCGGTAAGTTATTTTGCTCCCATTAACTGAGACGTTAGACGACCGAAAATCCAGTCCTTTGTGTCTGTCTTTAGGGAAGAAGAAAAAAACCTCCTGGAAATAGTGGAGAAATGAGGGCTGGAGTTTAGGCTTTTTGGATTTCAGAGCATTAATCGCAGCGGAGCGTAAAAGTTTGTGGCTGAAAATAGTTGCCGCCTTCATCTGGAAGTTTTGGCAAAGAAGTCATCTGGAGGAGCTTTGCCGTTAAGTCAGGCGTTAAAGGAGGCGGCCATTTTGTGCATGCGCAGTGATTTTTTTAACGCAGGGCGCAGCAGCTTCCTGGGTGCATAACTGCCCTCACTTCAACCACTTCTGCTCAGATGGAGGAACAGGAGGGAAGGTGGCGTGTCAGGTGCTTTGGCCATGAGGTAAGTGAGGCTTTAGTCCACACAGTGGAGAGGGGGTGGGCCTCACTCCATCTTGCTGGGGCAGCCAGACCATTCCCTCCTGTGTTTAAGTGACTTTGGAGGAAGATAGTGCAGGAGGTGCCTGCTGCAGACATTGTGCCCAGGATTGGCACACAGCGTAGAAAAAAGTTCAACGACCTTACGAGACTCATCAGGGTGAGTACCATTTACATCTATATATGCCTCCATGACTTCTAACACTAATCTCACACACTCTGTGAAGTTTGTCATGTATATGGTCCCTCTCAACACTCTGTGAGGCGGCTATCACAATGCATAATAAAGATGAAGGCATACTTCGGCTTTTAATGATCTATACACACTAACTCTATCATTCACGTCGTCCGTCGCAATACACTCCAATTGCTGCTATGCCTTTCTGAAAGATCACTTACATGTTAGATGCCTCAAACCTGCGAACAAATACAGACAATCACATGCAACATCCAAACAGATTGAACAGAAGCAACAATAACATTCACACAGTATCACCTATTGTACTCTGGTAGGCATATGTGCCACAACAGCTGAGAAACCCTGTCTGAACCCTTCCTATTTTTCTCTTTGCAGTCCAAACACTCCCATAATAGAAGGGAGCAGTTGCGGACAGGCGGGGGTCCGCGTCAACCAATCCCATTGACGGATGTGGAGGAAAGGGTCATGGTCCTCAGAGGAGTCCCAGCTTGGTCACTGGCCAGGGGCGATGCTGAGCCTCCCTCGGGTAGTGAGGGTATGTAAATGGTTCGCGCGACTCAAGATATTGCATTGAGAGATATTATGGAGTTGCAGCGGCTCGTCCTCATATTACCCTGCCCTCTCCCCTGCTAACCACTCCTCTGTTGTTTTCTACTTCCAGATGACAAACCAGAGGTGCAGCATCCCTCGAGGAAGGCCTCCAAGTCAGGCCATGATGCAGACGATGAGGGAGTAGAGGCGACTGCTCCGGTGAAGCATCACAGCCCACCAGTTACTCCATCGGGGCTAAGTTCATCTGGCGACAAGGCTGACTTTCCGGAGTTTGAGGCTACTGGTCCCAGCGGCGGACAGCAATGCAGTTCCAGTTGGAATCTTGCAGGCCAGCTCTCCGGAGGGTGAGTCGGCAAAGTCACTCTGCTCAAAGACAGGCAGACGTGGAACTGGACCTGGTGGAAATGTCCAGGGAAACCACAGTTAAGCACCGTGAGCTTATGGATGCATTGGGACGGATCCCAGGGAGCATCGATAAGCTTATTGTGACTGTTGCGGAGGCAGCGTCACAGATTGTTGTTGCGAGTCATGAGTCCAGCGAGGCCATCATTGCGCACACACAGAGGCTGGTGGCCTCCAGCAGCGCCAGCAGAGTTAGTGTGTGTGGCGCTTGCCATTGATCATGCCGCAGACTCGGGCGCATCACAGGCACAAGCTCTGCTTCAGCTTGGCCAAGTGATGCAGTCCATTCTGCTTCCATAATTTCTGCGTTCCCCACTGTCCAATGGGGCAGTGTCAAAGCAGGCCAGCAAGTTGTGGGGAGACATCGTGCTCCAGTTGCTAAGGCCCAGCCCCATCGGAGAATCAGTGGCTCAACGGAAATGGGAGGTGCTGTCATTCCTCAGGATGACAGCATTCCGGCCCCACCACTCATTCGCCAACCATGCACCATACACGTTTGACACCCCAGCCACCTGTGACTGGTGACGCCCATAATGAGGCGTCCCAGTTCAAAGCCGGGCCTTGCAGGACCAAGATCTGGTCCAGGGCGTCCTCAGAAGCCGTCTGCATTGTCTGGCTTCCCAACACATCAGCCCTCTAGCAGCCTTGCTGTACGCCCTGAGGACTCATTGAGGAGGAACAGCAGGCATGGGAGAGGCTTGAAGGGAAGGGGGGAGACAATTGTCTTGCGAAGACCCATTAAGGGATGGCATCACTTCATTGCCAGGAATGTCTGTACCATTGTCCAGATTGTATAGTTGTGTGATAACAATGGACTCCTCTTCAATGGTGTTGCTGCATGAAGCAGTTTTGTGTTAATTTGCATTTTGTTCACTGTATGGAACAGTTTTGTGTGAACTTGCATTTTGTTCACTGCAGGGAACAGTTGTGTTAATTTACAGTCTTTAAGCATTGTATATTTTTTGTCTTTTTGGGGGGCGGGGATGGCGGGTGGGGAATTGTCAATGTTGCATTTCGATAAAAATGTTTGTTTGACCTTTGCCATTGGTGACTGGGTCAATGATGAGCTGCTGACGTAAGGCTCTTGCTGCGGCCACTTCTCCACGCTGCCTCCCCTGTGGTTTTGGTGGATGCATAATGGGTTCCTCTTCCTCATCCTGCTGAGGTGATCCTGCAATCCCCACTGACAATGCCTGTCCCCTCATGATGGCTAAGTTGTGTAGCATGCAGCACACGACAATGAACTCGGAGAACTGTTGTGGGGAGTATTGAAGGCTGCCTCCACTCGGAAGTGCTGCTTCATAGAAACATAGAAAATAGGTGCAGCAGTAGGCCATTTGGCCATTCGAGCCTGCACCACCATTCAATAAGATCATGGCTGATCATTCCCTCAGTACCCCTTTCCTGCTTTCTCTCCATACCCCTTGATCCCCTTAGCCGTAAGGGCCATATCTAACTCCCTCTTGAATATATTCAATGAACTGGCATCAACAACTCTCTGCGGTAGAGAATTCCACAGGTTAACAACTCTGAGTGAAGAAGTTTCTCCTCATCTCAGTCCTAAATGGCCTACCCCTTATCCAAAGACTGTGACCCCTGGTTCTGGATTTCCCCAACATCGGGAACATTCTACCCGCATCTAACCTGTCCCATCCCGTCAAAATCTTATATGTTTCTATGAGATCCCCTCTCATCCTTCTAAACTCCAATGTATAAAGGCCCAGTTGATCCAGTCTCTTCTCATATGTCAGCCCAGCCATCCCCGGAATCAGTCTGGTGAACCTTCGCTGCACTCCCTCAATAGCAAGAATGTCCTTCCTCAGATTAGGAGACCAAAACTGAACACAATATTCCAGGTGAGGCCTCACCAAGGCCCTGTACAACCGCAGTAAGAGCTCCCTGCTCCTCTACTCAAATCCCCTAGCTATGAAGGCCAACATACCATTTGCCCTCTTCACCACCTGGTGTAACTGTACTTTCAATGAATGATGTACCGTGACACCCAGGTCTCGTTGCACCTCCCCTTTTCCTAATCTGCCACCATTCAGATAATATTCTGTCTTCGCATTTTTGCCCCCAAAGTGGATAACTTCACATTTATCCACATTATACTGCATCTGCCATGCATTTGTCCACTCACCTAACCTGTCCAAGTCACCCTGCAGCCTCTTGGCGTCCCCCTCACAGCTCACACCGCCACCCAGTTTAGTGTCATCTGCAAACTTGGAGATATTACACTCAATTCCTTTGTCTAATCATTGATGTATATTGTAAAGAGCTGGGGTCCCAGCACTGAGCCCCGCGGCGCCCCACTAGTCACTGCCTGCCATTCTGAAAAGGACCCGTTTATCCCGACTCTCTGCTTCCTGTCTGTCAACCAGTTCTCTATCCACGTCAGTATATGACCCCCAATACCATGTGCTTTGATTTTGCGCACCAATCTCCTGTGTGGGACCTTGTCAAAAGCCTTTTGAAAGTCCAAATACACCACATCTACTGGTTCTCCCTTGTCCACTCTACTAGTTACATCCTCAAAAAATTCCAAAAGATTTGTAAAGCATGATTTCCCCTTCATAAATCCATGCTGACTTGGACCGATCCTGTCACTGCTTTCCAAATGCGCTATTTCATCCTTAATAATTGATTCCAACATTTTCCCCACTACTGATGTCAGGCTAACCAGTCTACAATTACCCGCTTTTTCTCTCCCTCCATTTTAAAAAAGTGGTGTTACATTAGCTACCCTCTAATCCATAGGAATTGATACTGTTGGAAAATGATCACCAATGCATCCACTATTTCTATGGCCACTTCCTTAAGTACTCTGGGATGCAGACTATCAGGCCCTGGGGATTTATCGGCCTTCAATCCCGTCAATTTCCCTAACAATTTTATGCCTAATAAGGATATCCTTCAGTTCCTCCTTCTCACTAGACCCTCGGTCCCCTAGTACTTCCGGAAGGGTATTTGTGCATTACTTCGTGAAGACAGAACCAAAGTATTTGTTCAATTGGTCTGCCACTTCTTTGTTCCCCATTATAAATTCACCTGAATCCGACTGCAAGGGACTTACGTTTGTCTTCACTAATCTTTTTCTCTTCACATATCTATAGAAGCTTTTGCAGTCAGTTTTTGTGTTCCCGGCAAGCTTCTTCTCGTATTTTCCCCCTTTTAATTAAACCCTTTGTCCTCCTGAATTTGCTGAATTATAAATTTCTCCCATCCTCAGGTTTGCTGCTTTTTCTGGCCAATTTATATGCCTCTTCCTTGGATTTAACACTATCCTTAATTTCCCTTGTTAGCCACGGTTGAGCCACCTTCCCCGTTCTATTTTTACTCCAGACAGGGAAGTACAATTGCTGAAATTCATCCATGTGATCTTTAAATGTTTGCTATTGCCTATCGACCGTCAACCCTTTAAGTATCATTTACCAATCTATTCTAGCCAATTCACGCCTCAAACCATCGAAGTTACCTTTCCTTAAGTTCAGGACCCTAGTTTCTGAATTAACTGTGTCACTCTCCATCTTAATAAAGAATTCTACCATGTTATGGTTACTCTTCCCCAAGGGGCCTCGCACAACAAGATTGCTAATTAGTCCTTTCTCATTACACATCACCCAGTCTAGGATGGCCAGCCCTCTAGTTGGTTCCTCGACATATTGGTCTAGAAAACCATCCCTAATACACTCCAGAAAATCCTCCTCCACCGCATTGCTACCAGTTTGGTTAGCCCAATCAATATGTAGATTAAAGTCACCCATTTTGCCCTTTGGTATTCTGTAGCTCCACCCATAATCATCCAAGCTAATGTCCTTTCTTACTTTCAACACATCAATTGTCTGTTCGATGACGGTGCATGTTGCTGCATGGCTCTCATTATAGCGTTGCTCAGCTTCTGTGGCAGGGTTCCGGAGGCGGGTGGCCAGGTCGTATCCTTTGTCCCGGATCAGCCAGCTCTGACCTTGCCTTTGTCGCTGAAACATTTGTGACACTGCTCTCACACAAGATGAAAGCATCATGTGTGCTCCCTGAATAGCAGGCATTCATTGTGAGGATGCGCTAAGTGTGGTCGCAGACCAGCTGTATATTTAGAGAGTGGTATCTCTTTTGGTTTTTGAAGACCTCTGCATTGTGTGATGGAGCTCATAAAGTGACATGTGTACAGTCAATGGCACCCTGAACCTTGGAGAAGCCTGCAAATCGTCCAAACCCTCTCATTCTGGTTGTCCCTGCTCATTGGGAACTTTATGAAGTCCATTCTGCGTGCGTACAGTGCCCTTGTAACCTGGCGAATGCCGCAATGTGCAGCGTGCTGCGAGATGCTGCATATGACCCCTGCTACTGCAGGGAAGGAGCCGGTGGCATAAAAGGCCATCACCACAGTCACCTTCACCTCGACGTGCAATGCAGTCCTGCTGGCACTGAAAGGCTTTAGGACTGAATGTATGAGCTGGCATATCTCTGTCAGCACTTCTGTTTGGAAGTGCAGCCTGCTAACACACTGCGCGTCAGATGTGGAGGTATGAACCATGTTCCTGTAAACCCTGTGGGAACTAAGTCCTTCTCCCCAAATGTCTGCGACCTCTTTGATTCCGTGGCCTAATATGGCCAAGAACCCTTCTTCCAGCTTGAAGCTGCCCACATTGAAATCTCACTGACCTTGTAAGCAAAGTGTCATGGCACATAAAAGTGCCGTTTGCCACTCAGAGCCTCATGCAGTATTCTGTGCGCAACCGTAGCAGTCACTGACAACTGCGATATAAGATCCTCCAGCCTCCGTTTAAATATGCCGCCAATAGCACCTGCTGCACCTGGGACCGCCTGTTTTTTTCAATCTTCTGCAGCGGTCGTTAAATGAGGTGTAAAGCTGAAAGTTCCATCCGGGCGCTAGCACAGCCTTGCACGACGATTTACATCATACTGATGGTCAAAACGGAGGGCAGGCAGTAAGTCTTTGCGCCACCGCAAAACCATTTGCGAAACTTCCGGCGGGCGCTAAATCCTGGAAGCCCCATTTCACACCTAAAAACAGCATTTATGCCCCACCGGGGCGTGAAACGAGGCACAAAAGAGTGTAAAATCAAGCCCCAGGGGTTTAGCGAGAATGAGGAACAGAGAAATTAGTATTAGGTAAAAAAAAAAGTACTGGAGAAATGAAAGCCGATAAAACCCCTGGACCTGATGGCCTACATCCTCATGTTTTGAAAGAGGTGGCTATAGAAATAGTGGATGAATTGGTTGTGTCCCAGAAGGAAAAGGGCTGTGGGATCTGTCTGTGCTGTGAATTGAAACCAAGACGGTTTTGACCTTGGCAGAGCAGTGATTGGACGGGGGAGGACACCGGAGGGCCAATGGTGGGACAGCGTCAGTCCAAAGCATGGGACTTTCAAGCCAATGGGAGAGCACTTGCTCGAAAACTGTGGGACTGATTCATCGTCATTATCGGGCTATTGTGTTCCCCATGTTTACACTATGGAAGGAAATTATGCAGACCTTCAGAAAACTAGGGAACCCAAAACAACCCAAGGGCCTACACAATGGCTACAGGAGGCCAACGCAATCAACACCTACTCAAACCTTGAGTAGGTTAACATCAGTGGAAAAAATCCGCAATAATCTAAAACTGCTGCATTTTTCAAAATCACAAAGCCCACCAATGGGAAGGATTGATTTCAGCATGAGAGGCGGACTGGATAATCTGGCTATAAAAAGGAGTTTCTGACCCAGTGTGGGTGGCTCTCTGCTCTCGTGATCCAACAACCAGCAAGCCTCTCGACACTGAAGGAAAACCAGTATCCGAAGATAGAAGAAACAAACCACCAGACTGCAAAAGGCACAGTAGTGAGTATAACCTCTGGTCCCCAGAACTCCCAACTCAGTTAGGCCAGGAAAGGTGGGAGGTTGGGCATTGTACTGCTAAACTTGTGTAAAGATTTTCGTTGTGTCCGTTTAGTGGGATTTAGGGGGATTGTTTTGTTGGTGTATTGCTGTTTGTTGAGATACACCTTGTCGAATAAATTGGAAGCCTAAGTTCCTCTTGGAATCATCTTGTCTCAGTTCTATTGTATTACATCTCCTGATCATGAGTCTTTGACAACAGTGTAAGGGAAGCTAGGAGCGCCTCGAAAACGCTCAACTGTGTGTCACAGGCTAGGGAAGAAGGGATTAGGAGTGTTTGACACTCACAGGTACCTCACAGGCTAGGCATAAGCTGTGGGGACGCACGAGTCTCAAAACCTCCTTCATAAGCTGTGGACACAGTCTCTCCAGGGGTGCTCTTACAGCACTCAGGGTACCTCACAGGCCAGGCATAAGCTGTGAGGGCAGAAGCCCAGAGACACCCAAGGCACAACAACACTCCCCGAGAACCCCTTACAGTTGTCATAAGAACATAAGAATTAGGAACAGGAGTAGGCCATCTAGCCCCTCGAGCCTGCTCCACCATTCAACAAGATCATGGCTGATCTGGCCGTGGACTCAGCTCCTCTTACCCGCCCGCTCCCCATAACCCTTAATTCCCTTATTGGTTAAAAATCTATCTATCTGTGACTTGAATACATTCAATGAGCTAGCCTCAACTGCTTCCTTGGGCAGAGAATTCCACAGATTCACAACCCTCTGAGCGAAGAAATTCCTTCTCAACTCGGTTTTAAATTGACTCCCCCGTATTTTGAGGCTGTGCCCCCTAGTTCCAGTCACACGACCAGTGGAAACAACCTCTCAGCCTCTATCTTGTCTATCCCTTTCATTATTTTAAATGTTTCTATAAGATCACCCCTCATCTTTCTGAACTCCAACGAGTAAAGACCCAGTCTACTCAATCTATCATCATAAGGTAACCCTCTCATCTCTGGAATCAGCCGAGTGAATCGTCTCTGTACCCCCTCCAAAGCTAGTATATCCTTCCTTAAGTAAGGTGACCAAAACTGCACGCAGTATTCCAGGTGCGGCCTCACCGATACCTTATACAGTTGCAGAAGGACCTCCCTGCTTTTGTACTCCATCCCTCTCGCAATGAAGGCCAACATTCCATTCGCCTTCCTGATTACCTGCTGCACCTGCAAACTAACTTTTTGGGATTCATGCACAAGGACCCCCCAGGTCCCTCTGCACCGCAGCATGTTGTAATTTCTCCCCATTCAAATAATATTCCCTTTTACTGTTTTTTTTCCCAAGGTGGATGACCTCATACTTTCCGACATTGTATTCCATCTGCCATACCTTAGCCCATTCGCTTAAGCTATCTAAATCTCTTTGCAGCCTCTCTGTGTCCTCTACACAACCCGCTTTCCCACTAATCTTTGTGTCATCTGCAAATTTTGTTACACAACACTCTGTCCCCTCTTCCAGGTCATCGATGTATATTGTAAACAGTTGTGGTCCCAGCACCGATCCCTGTGGCACACCACTAACCACCGATTTCCAACCCGAAAAGGACCCATTTATCCCGACTCTCTGCTTTCTGTTAGCCAGCCAATTCTCCATCCATGCCAATGCATTTCCTCTGACTCCGCGTACCTTTATCTTCTGCAGTAACCTTTTGTGTGGCACCTTATCGAATGCCTTTTGAAAATCTAAATACACCACATCCATCAGTACACCTCTATCCACCATGCTCGTTATATCCTCAAAGAATTCCAGTAAATTAGTTAAACATGATTTCCCCTTCATGAATCCATGTTGCGTCTGCTTGATTGCACTATTCCTATCTAGATGTCCCGCTGTTTCTTCCTTAATGATAGTTTCAAGCATTTTCCCCACTATAGATGTTAAACTAACCGGCCTATAGTTACCTGCCTTTTGTCTGCCCCCTTTTTTTAAACAGAGGCGTTACATTAGCTGCTTTCCAATCCACTGGTACCTCCCCAGAGTCCAGAGAATTTTGGTAGATTATAACGAATGCATCTGCTATAACTTCCGCCATCTCTTTTAATACCCTGGGATGCATTGCATCAGGACCAGGGGACTTGTCTACCTTGAGTCCCATTAGCCTGTCCAGCACTACCCCTCTAGTGATAGTGATTGTCTCAAGGTCCTGCCTTCCCACATTCCCGTGACCAGCAATTTCTGGCATGGTTTTTGTGTCGTCCACTGTGAAGACCGAAGCAAAATAATTGTTTAAGGTCTCAGCCATTTCCACATTTCCCATTATTAAATCCCCCTTCTCAACTTCTAAGGGACCAACATTTACTTTAGTCACTCTTTTCCGTTTTATATATCTGTAAAAGCTTTTACTATCCGTTTTTATGTTTTGCGCAAGTTTACCTTCGTAATCTATCTTTTCTTTCTTTATTGCTTTCTTAGTCATTCTTTGCTGTCGTTTAAAATTTTCCCAATCTTCTATTTTCCCACTAACCTTGGGCATCTTATACGCATTGGTTTTTAATTTGATACTCACCTTAATTTCCTTGGTTATCCACGGCTGGTTATCCCTTCTCTTTCCACCATTCTTTTTCGCTGGAATATATTTTTGTTGAGCACTATGAAAGAGCTCCTTAAAAGTTCTCCACTGTTCCTCAATTGTGCCACCGTTTAGTCTGTGTTTCCAGTCTACTTTAGCCAACTCTGCCCTCATCCCACTGTAGTCCCCTTTGTTTAAGCATAGTACGCTCGTTTGAGACACTACTTCCTCACCCTCAATCTGTATTACAAATTCAACCATACTGTGATCACTCATTCCGAGAGGATCTTTTACTAGGAGATCGTTTATTATTCCTGTCTCATTACACAGGACCAGATCTAAGATAGCTTGTTCCCTTGTAGGTTCTGTAACATACTGCTCTAAGAAACAATCCCGTATGCATTCTATGAATTCCTCCTCCAGGCTACCTCGTGCGATTTGATTTGACCAATCGATATGTAGGTTAAAATCCCCCATGATTACTGCCGTTCCTTTTTCACATGCCTCCATTATTCCCTTGATTATTGTCTGCCCCACCGTGAAGTTATTATTTGGGGGCCTATAAACTACGCCCACCAGTGACTTTTTCCCCTTACTATCTCTAATCTCCACACACAATGATTCAACATTTTGTTCATTAGAGCCAATATCATCTCTCACAACTGCCCTGATATCATCCTTTATTAACAGAGCTATCCCACCTCCTTTCCCTTCTTGTCTATCTTTCCGAATCGTCAGATACCCCTGTATGTTTAATTCCCAGTCTTGGCCCCCCTGCAACCACGTTTCTGTAATGGCCACCAAATCATACCCATTTGTAATGATTTGTGCCGTCAACTCATTTACTTTATTTCGAATGCTGCGTGCATTTAGGTAGAGTGTTTTAATACTAGTTTTTAAACCATGATTTTTAGTTTTGACCCCTCCTGCAGACCCTTTACATTCAGTGGCCCTTTTTGTTTTTTGCCTTGGGTTTCTCTACCCTCCACTTTTACTCATCTCCTTTCTGTCTTTTGCTTTTGTTTCCTTTTTGTTTTCCTCTGTCTCCCTGCATTGGTTCCCATCCCCCTGCCATATTAGTTTAACTCCTCCCCAACAGCACGAGCAAACACTCCCCCTAGGGCATTGGTTCCGGTCCTGCCTAGGTGCAGACCATCCAGTTTGTACTGGTCCCACCTCCCCCAGAACCGGTTCCATTGCCCCAGGAATTTGAATCCCTCCCTGCTGCACCACTGCTCAAGCCACGTATTCATCTGAGCTATCCTGCGATTCCTACTCTGACTAGCACATGGCACTGGTAGCAATCCTGAGATTACTACTTTTGAGGTCATCTTTCAAAATTTCATAGATTCTAGAATGGTTGGAATGGCAGAGCAGGCTCGAGGGGCCGAATGGCCTACTCCTGCTCCTATTTCTTATGTTCTTGAAAGAATCACTACACTAGGAACCTTACTGGATCATATATATAAAAAATATTACATCTGTACACACTACCTGCCTGCATCACTTGACTTCCTGTTGTCACATTTTTGTTACACTTTTTGTGTCAACTTTTTCCCATTATAAATTATTATGCTTATGTGCATAATAGGTTTTGCTTATTTAAACTCATCACTCTGATCTGGGCACCGAGTTCTACAAATCGATGCAATTACTTTCTGAAATGTATTTCCATCCAACAGGGCAGTCCTTGTGGAGACCAAAACCCTTCTTTATACTGAGAACGCTGTCCATCGTGTTGTGTGGCACTACCACTGTCCTAAGTGGAATAGATTAAGAACATGGATCCAGGGCAAAGTGGTAAGTTGGATCCAAAATTGGCTCAGAGGCAGGAAGCAAGGGTAATGGTTGATGGATGTTTTTGTGACTGGAAGGATGTTTCCAGTGGAGTCCGCAGGTCCCTTGCTTTTTGTGATATACATCAATGATCTAGACTTGAAGATAGGGGGTATGATTAAGAAGTTTGCAGATGAAACTAAAATCGGAGGTGTGGCTGATAATGAAGAAAAAAGCTGCGGTCTGCAGGAAGATATCAATCAACTGGTTGGGTGGGCAGAACAGTGGCAAATGGAATTTAATTCAGTGAAGTGTGAGGTAATGCATTTGGGGAGGGCTAATAAGGAAAGGGAATACACATTAAATGGTAGGACACTGAGAAGTGAGAGGAACAAAGGGACCTTGGAGTGCAGGTCCACAGGTCCCTGAAGGTAGCAGGCCAGTTAGATAAGGTGGTTAAAGAAGGCAAACGGAATGCTTGCCTTTATTAGCCGAGGCATAGAATACAAGAGCGGGGGGGTTATGCTTGAACTGTATAAAACACTGATTAGGCCACAGCTGGAGTACTGCGTGCCGTTCTGGTCACCGCATTATAGGAACAACATGATTGCACTGGAGAGGGTACAGAGGAAATTAACGAGGATGTTGCCGGGAGTGGAGAATCTTAGATTTGAGGACAGATTGGATAGGCTGGGTTTGTTTTCCTTGGAACAGAGGAGGTTGAGGGGAGACCACATCAAAGTGTATAAAATTATGAGGGGCCTAGATATAGTGGATAGAAAGGGCCTATTTCCCTTAGAGGGGTCAACAAACAGGGGGCATAAATTTAAAGTAATTGGTAGAAGGTTTAGAGGGGATTTGAGGGGATATTTCTTCACGCAGAGGGCTGTGGGGGTCTGGAACTCACTGCCTGAAAGGGTGGTAGAGGCAGAAACCTTCACCACATTTAAAAAGTATTTGGATGTGCACCTGAAGTGCCATATCCTGCAGGGTTACGGACCTAGAGCTGGAAAGTGGGATTAGGCTGGATAGCCACTTGTTGGCCGGCACGGACACGAAGGGCCCAAACGGCCTTCTTCAATGCTGTAAACTTCTATGATTCTACGAACAGATCGAGTAGCTCAAAACTGCCCGTCCCTGAAGTGCTGTAGGTCAATAGCAGCAGCAGAACTGGATTCCACCACAATCTGTAACCTCATAGCCCGGCATATCCCTCACTCCTCTATCACCATCAAGCCAGATGACCAATCCTGGTTCAATGAAGATAGTTGAAGAGCATGACATGAGCAGCACCATGCGTACCTGAAAATGAGATGCCAACTTGATGAAGCTACAACACACGACTACATGCATGCTAAACAATGGTAGCATCATGCTATCGACAGAATTAAGTGATTCCACAAGCAATGGATCAGGTCAGGGCTCTGTAGTCCTGCCACATCCAATCATGAATGGTGGTGGACAATTAAACCACTAACAGGAGGAGGAGGCTGAATGATGGTGGAGCCCAGCACGTGAGTCCATGTCAAGGCTAAAGCGTTTGCAACTATCTTTAGCTAAAAGTGCCGAGTGTATGGTCCTGCTCCGCCTCCTCCTGAGGTCCCCCTCATGGCAAGATGCTGAAGAACTGTGCTCCAGAACGAGTCACACCTCCAGCCAAGCTGTTCCAGTACAGCTACAATACTGGCATCTACTTGACAATGTGGAAAATTGTCCAGGTATGTCCTGCCTGCAGAAAGCAGGACAAACCAATCCGGGCAGTTACTATCCTGTCCGTCTACTCTCACATCATCAGCAAATCACAGAAATGATGGAGGGAGTCGTCAATAGTAAAATTCCAGTAGAAATAGTGCACAAAACCAATGCAATAGCATTTTTGTTTCATTCCAGATCTGCCAGTTTCAGTCTTATTTGAGACATAGAAGGATGTTTATATATTTGAGGTGAGTAAAACCAACAAAAAAGAAAAAGCTTGCCATTATATAGAACCTTTCATGTCCCAAAGTGCTTTATAGCCATTGAATTACTTTGAAGTACAGTTATTATTACCATGTGGGAAGGATTATAATCACAAATTTAAAATGCAAAATGTAGGTACCAGGTAACTACATGCTAGATGTTTTTTGTGCTTATTTTCAATGTTTTCTTTCAAAACAAAATTGCAATAGCTACAACATATGGGAGAAAAATAAAACAGTCAACATCATCCTGTATAGAACATTAATACCACAACAATAAAGAATTTAAAATAAGATCATAATTATGTAAATAGCCGAGATTAGATAAAATGGGCTTGTATTCCCTGTAATATAGAAGGTTAAGGGGTGATCTGATTGAGGTTTCTAAAATTTTGAAAGGAATTGATAGGGTAGACAGAGAGAAACATTTTCCGCTGGTGGTGGAGATTAGGACAATGGGGTATAACCTTAAAATCAGAGCCAGGCCATTCAGGAGGGAAGTTAGGAAACACTTCCTCACACAAAGGATGGTAGAAGTGTGGAATCTCTCACAAAAAGCAGTAGATACTAGCTCAATTAATCATTTAAAATCTGAGATTGCTAGATTTTTGCTAGCCCAGGGCATTGAGGGATAATGAAAGGGATAGACAAGATAGAGGCAGAGAGGTTGTTTCCACTGGTCGGGGAGACTAGAACTAGGGGGCACAGCCTCAAAATATGGGGAAGCCAATTTAAAACCGAGTTGAGAAGGAATTTCTTCGCTCAGAGGGTTGTGAATCTGTGGAATTCTCTGCCCAAGGAAGCAGTTGAGGCTAGCTCATTGAATGTATTCAAGTCACAGATAGATAGATTTTTAACCAATAAGGGAATTAAGGGTTACAGGGAGCGGGCGGGTAAGTGGAGCTGAGTCCACGGCCAGATCAGCCATGATCTTGTTGAATGGCGGAGCAGGCTCGAGGGGCTAGATGGCCTACTCCTGTTCCTAATTCTTATGTTCTTATAATGGAGCCAGGATGGGTGGATGCAGATGAGCCATGATCTGATTGAATGGCAGAACAGGCTTGAGGGACTGAATTTCCTTTTCCTAAGAGACAAGGTTAAACCAAACAACAGTAAAGCTGTCACCATTGCTCAGGAAAATGATGCTTTCACCTTGATATTTTTGCCATCCAGTCACCAACTCCCTCCATTCACGTTTACCATAGGATTACAAAGGATATACGACACAGAAACAGACCATTCGGCCCAACCAGTCCTTGTTGGCATTTATGCTCCACTCGAGCCTCTTCCCGTCTTTCCTCATCTAAATCTATCAGCATAACCCTCTATTCCCTTCTCTCTCATATGCTTGTCGAGCCTCCCCTTAAATGGATCGATACTATTTACTTCAACCCCTCCCTGTGGCAGCGAGTTCCACATTCTCACCACTCTCTGGGTAAAGAGGCTTCTTCTGAATTCCCTATTGGATTTCTGGGGTGACGATCTTATATTGATGGCCTCTAGTTATGCTCTTCCCCACAAGTGGAAACATTCTCTCTGTATCCACTCGATCAAAACTTTTCATAATTTTAAAGACCTCTATTAGGTCACCCCTCAGTCTTCTTTGTTCATCCTTTCCTGATATGTACACCCTTGCATTTCTGGTATCATCCTTGTAAATCTTCCCTGCACCCTCTCCAGTGCCTCTATATCCTTTCTATAATATGGCGACCAGAACTGTACACAGTACTCGAAGTGTGGTCTAACCAAGGTTCGATACAGGTTTAGCAAAACTTCTCTACTTTTCAATTCTATCCCTCGAGAAATAAATCCTAGTACTTGGTTTTCTTTTTTTATGGTTTTGCTAACCTGTGTCGCGACTTTTGATGATTTGTATATTTGTACTCTGAGATCCCTTTGTTCCTCTACCCCACCCAGATTCACACCTTCCACGTTGCTAAAACCTTATCTATAAAGTTGCCAATTATTGCACCTAGGCTGCCTGCTCCCGACTTGTCTAGTTCAGGAGCACCGTGACCAATTGTACATAGGGTTACATAGGACATACGGCACAGAAACAGGCCATTCGGCCCAACCAGTCCATGCCGGTGTTTAGCATAAACACATGCCGGGTGAGTAAAGGTTTGGGCTTGGCTGCAATGCATAGTTGGATAGCCTGTTGGTACTTGCTGTTAAGTCTTGCACATAAATAATGGCCACTTCGGTGAGGGTCTAGAGGGTGGATGCTCCCTGGTTCATTTTATCCCATTGAGGGAGTCAATGCCTTCAGCAAAGGGAAGATTATGAACTAAACCCAGAGAAAAAAAATCAACAGTGATGTTGAAATCATATAAACTAAGATGAGAGATATCATGGTAAGAGTCTCAACAAAAACTATATTGACAATTTTTTTTGTTGAAAAAACACACCGCAAAATAAACCTAAAACTAGAAGCCCCAGGCATGATCTATTTATTCAATGCTATATATTCATTGCTTTGCCTTCATGCTATTAATAAACCAACTTAAAAGATAAAAAAGGGTTTAATAAAGACCAATCCTGAAAATTACATCAAACATTAATTGTTAAGGTACGACACGTTCAAATTAGTAAAAGGCAAATTTAGGTCCAATTATCAGGCAGTTCTAAAGACTGATTAAAACTGTATATCGAATGGAATTCTGACTGGAGTAATGGAAGTGAAAAGCCTGAAATCAATGGGGAAACAATCGGGTGATGTAATAGGTCTGTGTCCTTTCCAACTCTGGCGTTAAAGCCGCCAAGGAGGATCAGCTTGTCGGCCTTTGGGACTCGGGACAGGGATGGTTCAAGGCTGAGTAGAATTCCTCCTTGGTCTCGTCTGTAGCTTCCAGTGTTGGGGCGTACGTACTGATGACCGCAGTGCACTGGTTCTGGCCCAGAATCGCAATGTGGATTCCGCCCACTAAGGGGCACAATGGACATGATCTCACCCCGCATCAAATTCAAGAGAAATGCAGGGAATGGCACCAACCTCCGTACATGGCCTTCTTTGACTTCAGAAAGGCCTTCGACACTGTCAACCGTGAGGGATTATAGAGTGCCTTCCTCAAAGTTGGCTGCCCTCAAAAGTTTGTCACCATCCTCAGTCTGCTTCACAATGACATGCAAGCTGTGATCCTGACCAACGGATCCACCAGACTCAATTCATATACGGACCGCGGTCAAGCAAGGCTGTGTCATCGCACCAACGCTCTTCTGAATCTTCCTTGCTGCAATGCTCCATCTCACCCTCAGTAAGCTCCCCGCTGGAGTGGAGCTAATCTACAGAACAAGCGGGAAACTGTTCAACTGCTGCCGCTTGCAGTCCAGATACAAGGTTGTCCCATCCCCGTCATTGAATTACAGTATGCAGACGACGTTTGATTCTGCGCACAGGTCGAATTTCAAACCATCGTCAACACCTTCACAGAAGCGTGCGAGAGCATAGGCATTACACTAAACATCCGTAAGACAAAGGTCCTCCACCAACCTGCCCCGGCCACACAGTACTGCCCCCGATTATCAAAATCCACGACGAAGCCTCAGACAACGTGGACCATTTTCCATACCTCGGGAGTCTACTGTCAACGAGGGCAGACGTCGATGATGAAGTCCAACACCGCCTTCAGTGCGCCAGCGCAGCCTCCGGTCGCCTGAGGAAGAGTTTTGAAGACCTCAAATCCGGCACCAAGCTCATGGTCTACAGAGCAGTAGTGATACCCGCCCTCCTATATGCTTCAGAGACATGGACTATGTACATCATCATCATAGGCAGTCCCTCGGAATCGAGGAAGACTTGCTTCCACTCCTGAAGTGAGTTCTTTGGTGGCTGAATACGAGAGCCACAGACTTTGTCACAGGTGGGACAGATAGTCGTTGAGGGAAGGGGTGGGTGGGGCTGGTTTGCCACACGCTCGTTCCGCTGCCTGCGCTTGATTTCTGCATGCTCTCGGCGTTAAGACTCAAGGTGTTCCGTACCCTCTCAGATGCACATCCTCCACTTAGGGCGGTCTTTGGCCAGGGACTCCCAGGTGTCAGTGGAGATGTCGCACTTTATCAGGGAGTCTTTGAAGGTGTCCTTGTAATGTTTCTGCTGCCCACCTTTGGCTTGTTTGTCGTGAAGGAGCCCCGAGTAGAGCACTTGCTTCGGGAGTCTTGTGTCTGGCATGCGAACTATGTGGCCTGCCCAGCGGAGCTGATCAAGTGTGGTCAGTGCTTCAATGCTGGGGATGTTAGCCCGGACGAGGACATTGATGTTTGTGTGTCTGTCCTCCTAGGGGATTTGTAGGATCTTGCTACGACATCGTCGGTGATATTTTTCCAGCGACTTGAGGTGCCAAGTGTACATGTTCCATGTCTTTGAGCCATACAGGAGGGTGGGTATTACTACAGTCCTGTAGATCATGAGCTTGGTAGCAGTTTTGAGAGCTTGGTCTTCAAACACTCTTTTCCTCAGGCGGCCAAAGGCTGCACTGATACACTGGAGGTGGTGTTGGATCTCGTCGTCGATGCCTACTCTTGTTGATAGGAGGTATGGGATACAGAGATATGGGAAGTGGTCCACGGTGTCCAGGGTCGCGCGTGGATCTTGATGACTGGGGGGGCAGTGCTGTGCGGCGAGGACAGGCTGGTGGAGGACCTTTGTCTTATGGATGTTTAGCGCAATGCCTATGCTTTCGTACGCCTCAGTAAATACGTTGACCATCTCCTGGAGTTCAGCCTCTGTATGTGCGCAGTCGCAGGCGTCGTCCGCGTACTGTAGCTCGACGACAGAGGTTGGGGTCGTCTCGGAACTGGCCCGGAGACGGCACAGGTTGAACAGGTTCCCACTGGTTCTGTAGTTTAGTTCCACTCCAGCGGGGAGTTTGTTGACTGTGAAGTGGAGCAAGGCGGCGAGAAAGATTGAGAAGAGGGTTGGGGCGATGATGCAGCCCTGTTTGACCCCGGTCTGGACGTGGATTGGGTCTGTGATAGATCCGTTGGTAAGGATCATGGCCTGCATGTCGTCGTGGAGCAGGCGGAGGATGATGACGAACTTTTGGGGGCATCCTGGCGTGCCTTGATGACCCCGAGACGCAGATCTCCACAGCACTTGGTCTGCCCTCCAGGCCTCCATAACCAGTGCCTGCAAAGAAACGTTCGGTCACTCAACCAGGAAGCACCAGGTCTGGTTTGATGAGAATGATCAGGAGATCCAAGAGTTAATAGATCGCAAGCGCAGAGCATTTCTGAGCCTTAAACAACAACCCAACGCGGGAGCAGCAAAGCAGCATTACAGACGGCTCAAGGCTGAGGTCCAACAAAAAACCCGGGACCTAAAGAACAGGTGGTGGATGGAGAAAGCACAGGAGATACAGCAGCTGGCCGACAACCATGATGAGCGAGGATTCTTCATCGCAGTCAAGGCCACCTACAGACCAAACACCCAAGGCCCCACCCCACTGCTGGCCAAGAATGGGGAAACACTCATCAAGGACACCGAGGCAGTCAGGACCCGCAGGAAGGAGCACTTTGAAGATCTCCTCAATGGAGACTTTGCCTTCGACTCAAGTGGACTATGTACAGCAAGCACCTCAAAGCATTAGAGAAGTACCACCAATGTTGCCTCGCAAGATTCTGCAAATCCATTGGCAGGATAAGCGCACTGTCAGTGTTCTCGCTCAGGCCAACATTCCCAGCTTCGAAGCATTGACCACGCTCAATCAGCTGCGACGGATGGGCCACATCATCCACATACCCGATACGAGACTCCCAAAAACAAGCGCTCTATTTGGAGCTCTGACATGGCAAGCGAGCTCCAGGTGGGCAGAGGAAGTGCTTCAAGGACACCCTAAAAGCCGCCTTGAAAAAGTGCAACATCCCCACTGACACCTGGGAATCCCTGGCCCAAGACCGCCCAAAGTGGAGGAGAAGCATCCGGGAAGGCGCCAAACACCTCGAGGCTCTTCGTCGAGAGCAAGTGCAATCAGCGGAAGGAGCGCACGGCAACCCAAGCACCCCACCCACCCATTCCTTCAACCACCGTCTGCCCCACCTGTGACAATGACTGTAGGTCCCACATCGGACTCATCAGTCACCTGAGAACTCATTTTTAGTGTGGAAGCAAGTCATCCTTGACTCCGAGGGACTGCCTAAGAAAAGAAGGATGTAGTGGGGTCTTTCTGGATGCATGTACCAAGATGGGCCAAATGTTAGGCTTTCCTCATCCACGATTATCTTGTGAAATGCTGTCCCAGCTACATTAAAAACAAACTGGTAATTGGACAAGGCACCATTTTGGTTTATATGATTAGTGCTATACCAGGCAATGACTTTACCAGCAAGGCCTTCGGGGGAGCAGATTTACAGCTGGAAGCCACTGCCAGAGTACATTAGAGTACTTTGTACCATAGAGAAATAGGATAATGGTTTGCACTGATGATTCCCCTTTCACCTCAAGACGGGCCTTTTGATAAGTCCTGGACTGACAAGGAGGCAGGATATAGTGGCACCATAACTTGAGGGAAGGATTATAGTTTGTTTATTTGATTGTAAGTTATTTATTTTTCAAAGTAGAAATAATAGACTTAAAAATACTTAACAGTTTACATTTTAGAAACCTCTGCATGCCCACTGAAACTCTGGACCATGTGGTTTAAAACCTGACAGGGAAGGGATAATCAGAAGTTAAGTGAAATCTGCTATCCTCTCATATATCACCTAGTGGGCAGTTTGAAAGCTGCTAAAGAAAAATAACCTGCATTTATGTAGCATCTTTCATGCCTCAGGACTTCTCAAAGACAGCCAATGAACTGCAGCGACTGATATTCTGTAGGCAAGTGCAGCAGCCATTTTGCAAAGAGCAAGACCCAACAAACAGCAATAAGATGAATAATCAGTTCATCTGTTTTTGGTAGTGTTGGTTCATTGGTACTGATGAAGGATCTCCTGCAAAAACATTAATCCATCTTTCTCTTTCAGATGCTGACTGACTTGCTGTGCATTTCCAGCATTTGCATTTTTTTTCTTTTTATCTTTTGAACAGATGTCATTTTTTCCTACTTACCGATCAAAAGATGTGGCACATCTCTTTTTGTAATCTTCCTTTTCGCTGGATTTCTGCTCTTTCCGTGATGCACTGGGTCTTGGAACTTCAGCCTCAAGTACAGTTACTGGCTGGTTAGTGGGCTTTCTGCATTCCAAAGACCAAACTCTTGCCCCATGTTGCTGTTTGGTTTCTGGAACCCCTGCTCTGTTCTGAGTATCCGAAGAGTCACTAAGACCATCACAGCCAGGCGGGCCACTGGGCAAATCCTGTTGCTGGCTATTCATATTCCTGGCTTTGGCAACAGAATTCAGTCTGCCATCGTCGGCTTTACCAAACAGAGCAGTATCGGTATTTTCTCTAATTGACTCCTGAGGAACATCATCCTCCACAAATATCTGTCGTCTCACCTTTTTCTAAGAGAAGATAAAGGACAAAGATAAATTGCTTCTCATTTATTTACTCTTTGTTTTCAATAACTAAAGCTTGGGATGAAGTTTGAGGACAGGTATATAACATTTTGACATTATTACAGTATGTAAATAGTCTCTCCCCCACACAGCTCAGTGAGTACATGTATCACTCAGTTCCCTGTTTTGTGCTGCTTTAGCTGGGGCAGTGGTGGACCCACAACACCTGGCCTCAGTGCTCTGAGGTGAGGCAGGAAAAATTACCCATGGCTTCCACTCCTGGTCACTATTCAGTGAGCTCTGTTGGAAAAAGAGCATGCATGGACATCGGGCGGGAGAAGGAAGGATTTGGTTTGGGTTAATTTTGGTACCCAAATGGCAAAATAGTCCTGTAAAGATCCATTGGCCTGCCTGATACCTAAAGAATGGTCACTTGGGTTAGCTATTGGAGAGTGCCCGGCAGCCATGGAATTTGTGTATCAGCAGCATTCCATGCCATTAGGAAAAGCAGAGGAGAAAATTGGGGTGGGGAAAAGAAATTCAATAATGCCGGACAATGGAATAACATCTCAGCTTGGTGTGATGTAAGTTTGCACCCATCATTCCCCAATGTATCCATTCCAAGATCTTTACCATCTCACTACAATGGGATATTGCTGGAGGCTATGCCCTCCTCAGGGAAAGAAAGAATATCCTAGATATTCTGGGAATCCTAGACTGAGTGTTGTGTAATGAGAGAGGATTAACTAGCAATCTTGTTGTGCGAGGCCCCTTGGGGAAGAGTGATCATAATATGATAGAATTCTTCATTAAGATGGAGAATGACACAGTTAATTCAGAGTCCTGAACTTAAAGAAAGGTAACTTCGACGGTATGAGGCGTGAATTGGCTAGGATAGACTGGCAAATGATATTTAAAGGGTTGATGGTGGATAGGCAATGGCAAACATTTAAAGATCACATGGATGAACTTCAACAATTGTACATCCCTGTCTGGCGTAAAAATAAAACGGGGAAGGTGGCTCAACCGTAGCTAACAAGTGAAATTAGGGATAGTGTTAAATCCAAGGAAGAGGTATATAAATTGGCTAGACAAAGCAGCAAACCTGAGGACTGGGAGAAATTTAGAATTCAGCAGAGGAGGGCAAAGGGTTTAATTAGGAGGGGGAAAGTAGAGTATGAGAGGAAGCTTGCAGGGAACATAAAAACTGCCTGCAAAAGCTTCTATAGATATATGAAGAGAATAAGATTAGTGAAGACAAATGTAGGTCCCTTGCAGTCAGAATCAGGTGAATTTATAATGGGTAACAAAGAAATGGCAGACCAGTTGAACAAATACTTTGGTTCTGTCTTCACGAAGGAAGACACAAATAACCTTCCTGAAATACTAGGGGACCGAGGGTCTGGCGAGAAGGAGGAACTGAAGGAAATCCTTATTAGTCAGGAAATTGTGTTTGGGAAATTGATGGGATTGAAGGCCGATAAATCCTCAGGGCCTGATAGTCTGCATCCCTGAGTACTTAACGAAGTGGCCCTCGAAATAGTGGATGCATCGGTGGTCATTTTCCAACATTCTATGGACTCTGGATCAGTTCCTATGGATTGGAGGGTAGCTAATGTAACCACACTTTTTAAAAGAGGGAGAGAGAAAACAGGGAATTATAGACCTGTTAGCCTGACATCGGTAATGGAGAAAATGTTGGAATCAATTATCAATTGATGTAATAGCAGCGCATTTGGAAAGCAGTGACAGGATCGGTCCAAGTCAGCATGGATTTATGAAACAAATCTTCCAGAAATTTTTGAGGATGTAACTCGTCGAGTGGACAAGGGAGAACCAGTGGATGTGGTGTATTTGGACTTTCAAAAGGCTTTTGACAAGGTCCCACACAAGAGATTAGTGTGCAAAATTAAAGCACATGGTATTGGGGGTAGTGTATTGTCGTGGATAGAGAACTCGTTGGCAGACAGGAAGCAAAGAGTAGGAATAAATGGGTCCTTTTCAGTATCTAGTGGGCTACCGTGAGGTTCAGTGCTGGGACCCCAGCTATTTACAATATACATTAATGATTTAGACGAAGGAATTGAATGTAATATCTTCAAGTTTGCAGATGACACTAAGCTGGATGGCAGTGTGAGCTGTGAGGAGGATGCCAAGAGGCTGCAGAGAGACTTGGACAGGTTAGGTGAGTGGGCAAATGCATGGCAGATGCAGTCTAATGTAGCTAAATGTGAAGTTTTCCACTTTGGTGGCAAAAACAGAAAGGAAGAATATTATCTGAATGGTGGCAGATTAGTAAAAGGGGAGTTGCAATGAGACCTGGGTGTCATGGTACATCAGTCATTGCAGGTACAGCAGGCGGTGAAGAAGGCATATGGTATGTTGGCCTTCATAGCGAGAGGATTTGAGTATAGGAGCAGGGAGGTCTTACTGCAGTTGTACAGGGCCTTGGTGAGGCCACACCTTGAATATTGTGTACAGTTTTGGTCTCCTAATCTGAGGAAGGACATTCTTGCTATTGAGGGAGTGCAGCGAAGGTTCACCCAGACTGTTTCCCAGGATGGCAGGACTGACATATGAAGATAGACTGGATCAACTCGGCTTATATTCACTGGAATTAAGAAAATGAGAGGGGATCTCATAGAAACATATAAAATTCTGCCGGGATTGGACACGTTAGATGCAGGAAGAATGTCCCCGATGTTGGGGAAGTCCAGAACCAGGGGTCAAAGTCTAAGGATAAGGGGTAAGCCATTTAGGACCAAGATGAGGAGAAATTTCTTCACTTAGAGAATTGTGAATCTGTGGAATTCTCTGCCACAGAAATTGTTGAGGCCAGTTCGTTAGATATATTCAAAAGGGAGTTAGGTGTGGCCCTTACGGCTAAGGGGATCAAGAGGTATGGAGAGAAAGCAGGAATGGGGTACTGAAGTTGCATGATCAGCCATGATCATATTGAATAGTGCTGCAGGCTCAAGGGGCCGAATAGCCTACTCCTGCACCTATTTTCTATGTTTCTAAAAGAAAACATAAAATTTGGTTAGAAGGATTACACCCAAGTCACTCTTTTGTAAATTCTACATGCTGAATCCGAACAGAATTGAGAGCAAAGGTGGTTGCCCAGCAGTTAGGCTTTAGAGGGAACAGATAAGGGAAGAAAATAGGAGGAATCTTACCTAAATATATATATATATATATAAAACAGTTTATGAAAACAAAACACTGCTTAATAAACAGGAAAGGGTTCAATGTTATCATAAGAATAAAGATCAACTGAATAAGTGCCACACCATTAGCCGCTGATCTCTGAACTGACTTCTATTTTCTTCAGCTCTTGAAGAGGATGAATTGATTGCAGGAATAACAGAATCCTCCTTCCTGTATCCATTTACTGCATGACTGAAATCTAATTTTCTTTTCACTGGGGTAGAATGCTGAATTTTTGCCTGTCTTGTTCCACCAGTCCTTTTATCCATTTTTGTATTATCCATGCAAGATTTATCCAAAGAATGCTGATCGCTGGAATGCTTCAGCGGCACATCTTCCCTTTGTTTCGCGAGCTGGTCTGTTTCTGCGAGCAATGAATCACATGACTGAAACTTCAGGTTCACACATGAATTTGGTTCTGTCGATGTCGGTTGTGCATCTGTGACTCTAGTGTTCATAATGTTGCTCGTCATCTGCTATTGGTATGATTTAATAAAAAAATAAAGTGAATTACAGTGACATAAAAACAGAAATCATTTTTTCAACTGTTTCATTAATATATAACCTGCACCAGGGACAACACATCACTGCTCATCATCAAGTGTCGTGACAGCTCCGCCAGTAGTCTAGTAGATAACGGCAGTGCTTTCTGTGGTACTATGGATTACAGAGAGTTCCCAGGGTCAATTTTCATTAGTGCTGATCTCAGCTAGTACAAAAACTTGGGTTCTACAATTGGCTTCAGCTTCCCTGGGCTGGAAAAGGGGAAAAACAATCAACGCTTAGTTACACTCTAGTTCTAGAAGTGCTTGCATTGGTAAAAGTTGGACAAGGTGAGGGTGGGTTAGCTGTGATGTTTCTTCCTCTCCTTCAAATGTGCAGAGTAGCCACTTGGCCAAGGGAACGATGGCATAATGGTAATGTCACTGGATTAGTAATCCAGAGGCCTGGACTAATGATCCGGAGATGTGAGTTTTAATCCCACACTGGCAGCTGGGGAATTTAAATTCGGTTAATTAAATAAATCTGGAACAAAAAGCTATATCAATAATGGTGACTATGAAACTACCGGATTGTTGTAAAAACCCATCTAATGCCCTTTAGGGAAGGAAATCTGCCGTCCTTACCCGGTCTGGCCTATACGTGACTCCAGATCCATAGTAACTGCACCTGGCACTGGCTACAGACAAGACAACGGCACACCCTGCAAAGTCCTTCTCACCGACATCTGGGGACTTGTGCCAAAATTGGGAGAGCTGTTCCACAGACTAGTCAAGCAACAGCCCGACAGTCATACCCACAGAATCATATCTTTCCGCCAATGTCCAAGATTCCTCCACCACCATCCTTGGGTATGTCCTATCCCACCTACAGGGGTGGTGGCACAGTGGTATGCAGTCGGGAGGGGCCCTGGGAGTCCTCAACATTGACGACGGATCCCATGAAGTCTCATGGCTTCACATCAAGCATGGTCAAGGAAAACTCCTGCTAATTACCACCTACTCACAGGCAATGACTATCTCCAACAAGCGAGAGTCTAATCACTGCCCCTTAACATTCAACAGCATTACCATCGCCGAATCTCCCATTATCAACATCCTGTGGGTCACCATTGACCAGAAACTTAACTGGATCAGCTACATAAATATCGTGGCAACAAGAGCAGGTCAAAGGCTGGGTATTCTGCGGTGAGTGTCTCACCTCTTGACTCCCCAAAGCCTTTCTACCATCTACAAGGCACTAGTCAGGCAAGATCCTCTAATTCTCCTGGGAGGACAGATGCACAAACATTAGCGTCCTCGTCCAGGCCAGCATTGAAGCACTGACCATACTTGATCAGCTCCGCTGGGCAGGCCACATAGTCTGCATGCCAGACACGAGACTCCCAAAGCAAGCGCTCTACTCGGAATTCGTCCACAGCAAACAAGCCAAAGGTGGGCAGAGGAAACGTTACAAGGACACCCTCAAAGCCTCCCTGATAAAGTGCGACATCCCCACTGACACCTGGGAGTCCTTGGCCATAGACCGCCCTAAGTGGAGGGACTGCTTTCGGGAGGGCACTGAGCTCCTCGAGTAGCGTCGCCGAGACCATGCAGAAATCAAGCGCAGGCAGTGAAAGGAGCGTTCGGCAAACCAGGCTCCCCTGTGACAGAGACTTTGGTTCTCGTATTGGACTGTACAGCCACCTAAGAACTCATGCTAAGAGTGGAAGCAAGTCTTCCTCGATTCCGAGGAACTGCCTATGATGGGAATACTCTCCACTTGCCTGGATGAGTGCAGCCCCAACATCTCTCAAGATCGACACCATCCAGGACAAAGCAGCTCATTTGGTAGCACCCCATTCACCACCTTAAGCATTCACTCCCTCCATCACCGATGTACCGTGGCTGCAGTGTGCACCATCTACAAGATGCACTACAGGAACTCGCCAAGGCTTCTTCAGCAGCACCTCCTAAACCCCACTTCTATCACCTAGAAGGACAAGGGCAGCAGGCGCATGGGAACTCCACAACCTCCATGTTCCCCTCCAAGTCATCACCATCCTGACTTGGGAAATATATCGGCCGTTCCTTCATCGTCGCTGGGTCAAAATCCTGGACCTCCCTCCCTAATAGCACTGTGAGAGTACCTTCACCACACAGACTGCAGCGGTTCAAGAAGGCAGCTCACCACCATCTTCTCAAGGGCAATAAATGCTGGCCTTGGCAGTGACGCCCACATCCCATGACCGAACAAAATAAAAGGTGTCTGTCAATCCCTGTGGTACCATAATCCATTCACCAATATCTTCAGGAGAAAAGGGGAGAAATCCCAATTCCCTCCCCACCCTCAAGCTTATTTTTTGATACAAAGCAACTTGAGACGAAATGGCCGGAATCTTACCAGCCCTGCGAGTGCGAGTTTGGAGGCGGACCCACTGTCAAAATTGACAGCGGGACGGAAGTCTGGTCTGAATCAGCCTCCTTGTGAATTTCCCAAGTGCCAGTTCTGCCTGTGGATTGCAGACGCAGCACCAAGCAGCATATCAGGCATTTGAGATAGTTAAGAAGCTGCTTAAAGGTATTTAAGAAGCATTTATCAAGGTCCTGACCATTTTACCAAGTTTTTTTTAAACATGGTTCTCGTCCCTTGGGGAACATGTTAGGCTTGTCGGGTTCTCAACAACTCTGGATTGGTTTGACTAGTTGACAGCCAGAAGTGGTATAAAAGCTACCATTTCACATCTGTTCAATTTCCAATCTTAGAAGCTGGCACCTTCAGGATTTTCAGCCTTATGGAGGTTTGAAGTGCTTCCAGTGAAAACTCTATCCAGTGTCACCTCCTTGGATTAACCTCTCTTACTTCTGTCATCTCAACTTTAGCTACCATTTATTCCATCAGCATCGGTGCCCTTGAAAAAATCTCACCTTGGTCCTCAGAATCCCACCACGATCAGCCCCCACACCAACATTACCGGCACACCATCATCTCCAGGCACACCAGCAGCACCAACAATACCAACCTTCTCCACAATCACCTGGTGCTCCACAGGACATCAGCACCTGACCACACTGCTGCCCAAGATGGACTCACCATGGCCACATTTACTTCACTTGACGCTGTATACCCTGGCTGCCACATGATGCACCAGGTTGGCACCACCCCACACCAACACCATAAAGCATCCCTACAAATACTAAGCCATTCTTTTCACACTCATCACCATTGGGTGGGGTGGGGGAGGTACCGTTATGTCTCATCATTCATTACAACTCACGAAGCCACTTCCAAAGGTGCACACAGATATGTCCAAGAGGGCAAAGTGTTGAAAATAAAGATTTCAATGTTTCACATTAGCAGAAACTTTACATCAGCATTGGCAATAACACTCAAGTGTCTACCCTTGTGTGTTGTTAGTTGGTGTGATTGGACAAGGATGATGGTGAGTGCGAGGGGTGACAAGTGAGATGAGGATGTGATCATGTAGATAGAGACAGATGGATGGGTGGAGGTGCATGCTAAGTTGGTATCAGTAAGGATGTGCAGGAGTAGGGTAGGGAAGGCAGAGTATGTGATGAGGATGTGATGAGTGGCACAGCAGGATGAGGTTGAGTATGGCTTACTGGTGATGTTTCGTGATCTGCTGTGATCATTGAAAGCTTTGCACCACTGCAGCCAGGTCCTCCTGATGACATCCCTGCTGGTGCCCTACTATACAATGTGCAACCAGGCTGTGCTGGTATCCTGGGGAGGTCTCTTCCATCCATCAAAAGGGAAGAGGGAGTCATGGGAGAGCCTGGGTGCAGCCGTGCATCTTTGTGTAGTGCTCGTCAGTGTTTGCAGCACCTCACAGCTGCAGAACAGACAGCACAACTGTCAAAATGTATGAGGGCATGGTCCTTTTAAGGAAATCAGCTGATGACACGTCAAATCGGCTGATGACACGTCATGAGATGATATCAGTAGACCTGCTTCATTTTAATTGGCCATGAACCTTAAAGGGTGAGTTTAGCAAGCCCAATCTAGGGAAAGTCGCGGAGGAAGCTGACATGACATGGAGCCAGCGGCAGGGTCGCAGCCTGCCTCGGTAGGAAAAATAGAGCCCAATGTGTTTGGAACACTGCACATAGCTCCACAACAGTGGGGTACTTTGGCTAGTGTTGAGCAGAAACTAGACACCTACACACAGAGGGAGGAAAAAACAGACTTCTAATGGCCGGTCATAGTGACATAGAAGCTCTTGGAGAAGTTTGGCCTCTCACTCTCTCAACTGCAGAACCGTCGTCGTCTCCAGGCCAGGTCCAAGATCGTCCCAACCTCTGTCATCGAGCTACAGTACGCGGATGACGCTTGTGTCTGCGCACATTCAGAGACTGAACTCCAAGTCATTGTCAACATCTTCATTGAGGCGTACGAAAGCATGGGCCTTAACACTAAACATCCATAAGACAAAGGTCCTCCACCAACCTGACCCCGCCACACAGCACTGACCCCCAGTCATCAAGATCCACAGCGCGGCCCTGACATTTTCAATACCTCGGGAACCTATTATCAGCAAGGGCAGACATCGACGACGAGGTTCAACGCCGCCTCCAGTACACCAGTGCAGCCTTCGGCTACCTGAGAAAGATTGTTCGAAGGCCCTCAAATCTGACACCAATCTCATGGTCGACAGGGCTGTAGTGATACCCGCCCTCCTGTATGGCTCAGAGGTGTGGACCATATACAGTAGAACCTCAAATCGCTGGAGAAATACCACCAACGATGTCTCCACAAGATTCTGCAAATCCCTTGGGAGGACAGACGCACCAATGTTAGCGTCCTCGATCAGGCCAACATCCTCAGCATCGAAGCACTGACCACACTGGGCAGGCCACATTGTTCGCATGTCTGACACAAGACTCCCAAAGCAAACACTCTACTTGGAACTCCTACACAGCAAGCGAGCCCCAGGTGGGCAGAGGAAAAGTTACAAGAACACCCTCAAAGCCTCCTTGATAAAGTGTAACATCCCCACCAACACCTGGGAGTCCCTGGCCAAAGAACGTCCTAAGTGGAGGAAGAGCATCCAAGATGGCGCTGGGCATCTCATCGCCGAGAACATGCAGAAAACAGGTAGCGGAAGGAGCTTGCGGCAAACCAGGCTCCCCACCCACTCTTTCCTTCAACGACTGTCTGTCCCACCTTTGACAGAGACTGTAATTCCTGTATTGGACTGTTCAGTCACCCAAGAACTCACTTTTAGAGTGGAAGCAAGTCTTCCTCTATTATGAGGGACTACCTATGATGATGATGATGCAGGACATGAATGGCCAAGGAAGGCCGGGTAAGAGAGAAAAAAAATAAAGAACATCATCATCATTGTTATGTATGGAGAAAGAGTCAGACTGAACACTGTGAGCTCAAAGTGTGACTTTAGTCTTTTATTGCAGCTGTCCAGAGTGCCTCTCCAACCAGTGAGGCCTCCTTAAATACCTGTGCTCCCAAGGGATTATGGGATCCCTTGAGACTCCAGGGGATGAGCCCTCTGGTGGCTGTGCAGAGTAAATACAAGTTTACATATATAACAATTATCATCATCGATAGTTCCTCGAAGCGAGGATGAATTGCTTCCATGCCAAAAAGGTATGAGTTCACAGGTGTTTCAATGAAGGACTTAATATTCCAGATCCTGAACTACATCTTGAAGGTTGTGCGTGGATTTTTTAACGCAAGGTGGCCGTTGCACACCAGCCACCACAGAGCTAGGTTTTGGTCCAGTGGCAAGGATTAACCAGGATGACTGGAGACCAGCTCTGCTGCACGGACCTAGTGCGCACAAATATTGCAATGTGGGCTGGCCTGTGCTGCCGCTGGGCCCTCGCCTCTTCTGGGCCCCGATCACATCCCTCTACGAACTCTTGCTGCTCCTTCGCCCAAACCTCACCCTTCCTGCTGTACTGCCCGCATTGCAATCAGCGACCTAGATTTGGGTGACATCAAATCCAGTCGCCCTCTTCGCAGTCATCGCCCTCCGGCAGCAGCGCCTGCAATGGCATACCGCCGCACGTTGCTCCCTCTAATGGCCCTGGCCTGCTGATGGTCTTGCAGGCCGGGACCGCCCCGACCTCTGGGCCGGGCTGCCGCTCCCTCTAATAGCAATGTGCGGCTCACGTTACAGTAACAGGGAGAGGCTAAAAAATATTTTGAATATCTCTTAATAATCCTTCTGTAATTAGGCCCAACTGTACAAGATCACAAGTGAACTCGGACAGTTAAAAGGACAGGCACCTAGAGTTAATGGCTGTACCCATTCATCTCTTTCATGCTGTCAGCTTCAGTAAGCCAAAAAAATAGGTAATATCATTCCATCACTGGGAGTTGAATCCAAGCTCCAGAGGTGGGATTCATGTACTAACCCACTGCACCAATCAGAATCCGCTATTCATTTTTAATATTGCCCTTCTCTGTCCCTGCTGCTGAAACCCTCATCCATAATTCTCTTACCTCCAGACTCGACTATTCCAATGCTCTTCTGCCCGATCTCCAATCTTCCACCCTCCGTAAACTTAAGGTCCAAAACTCAATCTGTATCCTAACTCGCAACAATGTTACACCATTGTTCAAAAAAGATAATGTTATGTTTGCAATAAAGGTTCAAACTGAGTTACTGTTTAACCAAGCAAGGTACAACCTTGGCTCTGCTGTATTTAGGCCCAAAGTGCCTGACTCTCAAAATAGTTGGCCTTTTATACCTGAGCAGCACCATGTGCGTGCTGCTCAGTGGCCTCCAACAATGACGCCATCTGGTGGCTACAAACAGAATGTACATACAATACCCCCCTCTCAGATCTTATCTCAGTCTTTCACAGGTTGAGACGGTCCGGTACTTTGTGCTCCCGGGTTGACCGTCTCAGTTCGATTCCAGCCTTGGGTGGGTGTGCGGGGTCTGTTGTGGCTGGTGGCTGACAGTGGCCATGTCAGGAATTGCAAGTCCATTTTTATTGAACAAGTCCGTGATGGAAATTCCGCGTTCATTGATGACCCTTGAGTCCACTGAAGGCTGCTGGTAGGTTGGTTGGTCGTCGACGGTTTCTTCGTCCGACTGCTCTGGCTCATCTGTGTGCCTCAGCTTTGTCTGATCCATGTGTTTCCTGCAAGTTTGCCCATTCTTGAGCTTAATAACGAATACTCTGTTGCCCTCCTTGGCCATGACCGTGCCAGCGATCCATTTGGGACCCTGACCATAGTTCAACACATATACAGGATCATTAACAGAAATTTCGCGTGACACAGTTGCGCGATCATGGTACTCTTGTTGACTGTCTTCTGTATTCAACATGATTATTTAAATCCGGGTGTACCAGAGAGAGCTTGGTCTTAAAAGACCTCTTTTCATCATGAGTTCAACAGGCGAGACCCCTGTGAGTGTGTGGGGTCATGTCCTGTAGCTCAGCAGTATGCAGGACAAGTGGGTCTGCAGTGACCCTTTGGTTACTCTCCTCATGCTTTACTTGATAATTTGTACTGCATGTTCAGCTTGCCCGTTGCACGCAAGCTTGAACGGTGCTGACCTTACATGTCTTATGCCATTAAGTTTCACAAACTAGTGAAGCACAACCCATTGTCACTCACCACTATGTCAGGCAGACCATGTGTCGCGAACATGACATTGAGATCCTCTATGGTTGCCGTGGACGTGCTGGATGACATGATTATGCATTCTATCTACTTCGAATAAGCATCCAGCACCACTAAAAACATCTTGCCCAGGAAAGGGCCTGCAAAATCTACATGGATCCTGGACCAAGGTTTGGATGGCCACGACCACAGAGTCAGCAGCGATTCCGCTGGTGCTTTGCTGAGCTGCATGCAAGTGTTGCACTGATGCGCACATGCTTTCAGCTCAGGATCAATTCCTGGCCACCATACATGGGACCTGGCGATGGCCTTCATCATCACTATACCGGGATGTGTGCTGTGTAACTCACGCATGAACTTCTCTCCCTTTCTTGGGCATTACAACGCAATCGCCCCACAATCTGCTTGAAAAGACAGTTCGTCCTTGCGACGAATGTACAGTTTGGCCTCCTCGCACATTTGGTTAGGTATGGCAGACCAATCCCCTTTGAGGATGCAACCCTTTACCACCAACAAAATCGGGTCCTGGCTGGCCCAGGTCTTAACTTGTTGAACCATGACAGGGGCTCCTTCACTCTCAAAAGCATCCATGATTAACATTAGATCCGCCGTTTGTGGCGTTTCCAGCTCCAGTGTGGGCAACGGCAACCAGCTCAAAACATCGGCACAATTCTCTGTGCCAGGTCAGTGGCGAATGACATAATCATATGCAAATAATGTCAGCGCCCACCTTTGGATGCGGGATGAAGCATTGGTATTGATACCTTTGCTCTCGGAAAACAATGAAATGAGCAGCTTGTGATCAGTCTCTAATTCGAACCTCAGACCGAACAGGTATTGATGCATCTTTTTAACACCGCACACACATGCTAAAGCTTCTTTTTCTACCATGCTGTAGGGTCTTTCTGTTTTCGACAAACTTTTGGACGCGATAGGTTGAAGTTTCCCTGACTCATTGGCTTGTTGGAGTACGCAATCAATTCCATATGACGACGCGTCACAGGCCAAAGCTAAACGTTTACATGGGTCATAATGTACCAGCAGCTTGTTCGAGCAAAGCAGATTGGTGGCTTTCTTGAAAGCTCTGTCTTGCTATACGCCCCACACCCAGTTGTCGCCTTTTCTCAATAGCATGTGCAGTGGTTCTAGTAAGGTGCTCAATTTAGGTAGGAAGTTACAAAAGTAGTTGAGTAAACCGAGGAACCAATGCAGCTCCGTCACATTCTGCGGCTTAGGTGCATTCTTGATGTCCTTGATTTTCACGTCAGTAGGTCTGATGCCATCAGCGGCGATTTTCCTCCCGAGGAATTCGACCTCCGGTGCCATGAAGACGCACTTCGAGCGTTTCAGTCCGAGTCCCACTCTGTCCAAACGCAGCAGAACCTCTTCCAGATTGTTAAGATGTTCCTTGGAGTCACGACCGGTGATCAGGATGTCATCTTGGAACACGATGGCTCTGGGAATGGACTTCAGTAGACTTTCCATATTCCTCTGGAATACTGCTGCAGCCAAGCGAATTCCGAAAGGGCACCTGTGGTACATAAACAGTCCTTTGTGCGTGTTAATGCACATAAGTCTCTTCAACTCCTCGACCAACTCTTGTGTCATATAGGCAGACGTCAAGTCCAGTTTTGTGAATGACTTCTGTAAAGTCCTTACACAATACCACCAATCCACACGAGGCACATTCTATGGACAAGGTCACTCCATGACCTGAACCTTTATTCACAGGACCAAGAAGTGATGACCCTGCGTGGGACCTCCCTTTATATACCTGGACGACCAGGTGAGGAGTGGCTCCTACAAGTTCACTCCCTGTGGTCAAGGTGTGCATTTCTTACGTATATACAGTATTGCAGTGTTGTTACATAAAGGTTACATACATGACATCACCTCCCCCTCAACATCTTATTGGGATCATAGGTTAAGTCTCTCGGGTGGTCTGCGCTCTCTCGTGGAGCGCCGCAGTTGGGGCTCTGGTTGTTGAGCCTTGGTATGCGTGTCAGTCGCCTGTGGTGATTCCGGCCTGTCCGGGCTGACCGCAAGGACTGTGCATGCTGCTGAATGTTCTTGTTGCTCGTTCACTGGCGGTGGTGTGAATACCATCTCATGATCTTCCTCAGGTTCCTCAGTGTCCATGCTGAACCTTTTTTTTACTTGGTCCAGATGCTTGCGGCATATCTGCCCATTGTTAAGTTTAACCACTATGACCCTATTCCCCTCTTTGTCTATTACAGTACCCTCAAGCCATTTGGGCCCCAAAGCGTGATTGAGAACAAATACGGGGTCATCAATTTCTATACATCTCCCCCTTGAATTTCGGTCATGGCACTCGTTTTGGGACTGGCGCTTGCCCTCAACAATGTCGGACAGGACTGGATGAATGAGGGATAGCCGAGTTTTGAGTGTTCGTTTCATGAGTAGCTCCGCGGGCGGGACACCCGTGAGCGAATGCGGTCGGGATCTATAGGCCAGCAGGAGGCGCGATAGGCGGCATTGAAGGGAGGGTCCTTGAATCCGGAGCATGCCTTGTTTTATGATTTGGACCGCACGTTCCGCCTGGCCATTGGAGGCCGGCTTGAACAGTGCTGTCCTGACATGGTTAATGCCATGACCCGGCATGAACTCCCGGAATTCGTAGCTTGTGAAACATGGGCCATTATCACTAACAAGGATGCCCGGCAAGCCGTGGGTCGCAAAGACCGCGCGCAGACTCTCCGCGGTGGTGGATGTCGTGCACGAATTCAAAATGATGCACTCGATCCATTTTAAGTACACATCAACCACATGAGAAACATTTTTCCCATGAACGGGCCGCGTAGTCTACGTGAATACGTGACCATGGCCTGGTGGGCCAGGGCCACGGGCAGAGTGGGGCCTCCCTGGGGGCATTACCGAGCTGGGCACATGTCGTGCACCTGCGAACACAGTGTTCCAGGTCTGAATCAATTCCTAGCCACCACACATGTGACCGGTCAATGGCCTTCATCGGCACAATGCCTGGGTGCTCGCTGTGGAGTTCCCTGATGAATGCTTCCCTGCCCCTCTGGGGCATGACTACCCAGCTGCCCCATAATAGGCAGCTGGCTTGGATGGAGAGCTCATCCATCCGTCTGTGAAATGGTCTGACCTCCTCAGGGCATGCTCCGTGTGCGGGCGTCCAATCCCCAGTCAGGACACATTTCTTAATCAAGGATAGGAGGGATCTCTGTTGGTCCAGTTTTTGATTTGGCGGGCTGTGATGGGGGAGCCTGCGCTGTCAAAGGCATCGACAGCCATGACCATCTCAGCGCTTTGCTCCGCTGCCCCCTCGGTGGTGGCCAGTGGAAGCCTGTTGAGCGCGTCAGCGCAATTTTCGGTGCCGGGCCTGTGCCGGATGGTGTAGTCATACACAGCGAGCGTGAGAGCCAATCGCTGTATGCGAGCTGACGCATTGGCATTGACAGCCTTGCTGTCTGACTGCAGGGATGTTAATGGCTTGTGGTCCGTTTCTAATTCGAACATCCTGCCAAAAAGGTACTGATGCATCTTTTTCACCCCATAGACACATGCGAGTGCTTCCTTCTCAACCATCCCATATCCCTGTTCAGCTTGAGGGAGTGACCTGGAGGCATAAGCCACAGGTTGTAGTTGGCTCTCAGCGTTACCCTGCTGCAACACGCACCCAACCCCATAGAATGATGCATCACATGTCAGAACCAATTTCTTACGGGGGGTCGTACTAAGTGTGTTCGGGGGGGGAGTTGGATGGGATCCTGGCTGCTGAGGGGACCCGGGGGGGTGTGGCGGGGGTGGGGTGCTGGGGTTGCGTGTTCAGCCGTGGACTCATTGGGTGGCGGTGCGGGCTGGAGGGGCCAGGTGGCCTACTCCTGCACCTATTTTCTATGTTCCTATGTTTCTAATGTTGGGGAAGTCCAGAACCAGGGGTCACAGTCTAAGGATAAGGGGTAAGCCATTTAGGACCGAGATGAGGAGAAACTTCTTCACCCAGAGAGTGGTGAACCTGTGGAATTCTCTACCACAGAAAGTTGTTGAGGCCAATTCACTAAATATATTCAAAAAGGTGTTAGATGTAGTCCTTACTACTAGGAAAGATGAAGAGGTGTGGCGAGAAAGCAGGAATGGGGTACCGAAGTTGCATGTTCAGCCATGAACTCATTGAATGACGGTGCAGGCTCGAAGGGCCGAATGGCCTACTCCTGCACCTATTTTCTATGTTTCTATGTACAGGGTCAACAACTTATTTGAACAAAGTAGGTTCCACGCCAGATTGAAAGCCCGTTCCGGACAGTTCCCCCAAAAACAATCACAACCCTTAGGCAGGAGCACGTGTAGCGGCTCCAACAATGTGCTTAAGTTCGGCAGAAAGTTCCCGAAATAGTTCAAGAGTCCCAGAAGTGTTGTAGCGCCTGGGCGCTCGTCGAATTGCCTCCGTTTTGGATTCGGTGGGCCGAATCCCATCTGCAGCAACCCTCCTGCCCAGAAACTCGACCTTGGGAACCAAAAACACACACTTAAGACTTCTTGAGTCGTAGGTCTACCCGGTCCAGTCGGCGTAGCACCTCCTCCAGGTTGTGGAGGTGTTCCTCGGTGTCACGACCGGTGATGAGGATGTCATCCTGAAATACGATTGTTCCAGGACTGGATTTGAGCAGGCTTTCCATGTTTCTTTGAAAAATTGCGGCCGCTAATCGAATGCCAAACGGACACTTGTTGTAAACAAACAGTCTCTTGTGCGTGGTGATGGTGGTCAGTAGTTTAGATTCGTCGACCAGTTCTTGGGTCATGTAGGCTGAAGTGAGGTCCAACTTGGTGAACAGCTTGCCGCCTGCCAGCGTGGCAAAAAGGTCCTCCGCTCTCGGGTGCGGGTATTGGTCTTGTAAGGACACCCGGTTGATACTGGCCTCGTAGTCGCCACAGATCCTGACCGAGCCATCCGCTTTTAGGACGGGAACGATGGGGCTCTCTGAATTCAACGGGCGGGATGATGCCCTCGCTCAGCAACCGGTCCAACTCGCTCTCAATTTTCTGCCGCATCAAATACGGCACAGCTCTGGCTTTGTGGTGCACTGGTCTGGTGTCCGGGGTGATGCGTATCACTACTTTGGTACCTTTGAACGTGCCGACGCCAGGTTGAAATAGTGACTCAAATTGCTGTAGGACCTGTGAGTATGAACTTCGCTCCACAGATCACATGGCGTGCACATCCCCCCATTTCTAGTTCATCTCAGCTAACCAGCTCCTCCCCAACAGTGCGGGACCATTGCCCGGGACAATCCAGAGCGGCAGCCGGTTCACCGATCCAGTGTGTGTGACCGCCAACATTGCACTGCCTAGCACTGGAATGATTTCTTTGGTGTACGTCCGTAATTAGAAACATAGAAAATAGGTGCAGGAGTAGGCCATTCGGTCCTTCGAGCCTGCACCGCCATTCAATGAGTTAATGTCTGAACATGCAACTTCAGTACCCCATTCCTGCTTTCTTGCATACCCTTTGATCCCCCTAGTATTAAGAACTACATCTAACTCCTTTTTGAATATATTTAGTGAATTGGCCTCAACAACTTTCTGTGGTAGAGAATTCTACAAGTTCACCACTCTCTGGATGAAGAAGTTTCTCCTCATCTCGGTCCTAAATGGCTTACCCCTTATCCTTAGATTGTGACCCTTGGTTCTGGACTTCCCCAACATTGGGAACATTCTTCCTGCACCTAACCTGTCTAAACCCATCAGAATTTTAAACGTTTCTATGCGTCTCAATGCGTTCTAGTTTGGGTCTGCTGGCTTTGAGTGGCCACAGCTTTTCGAATTGTTGAACACTCATGAGCGACTGGCTGGCCCCCGTGCCCAGCTCCATGCGTACAGGGATGCCGTTTAATAGGACTTTCATCATCATAGGTGGTGTTTTGGTATATGAGCTGTGAATGTTTGCCACATGAAGCCGCTGAACTTCAGCGTCCATTGATTTGCCCCAAGCGTCATCCTGCCTCGCAGACCCCTCATCTGTTTCATCCGCCTCGTATATTAGCCTGGTTACAGGTTCCTGCACATTCGAGCTAAATAGCCACTAAGGTTACAATTTCTGCAGACGAACTGTTGAAACCTGCAAGTCCTGGCAACATGTCTGCCCCCACACCTCCAGCATGAACTGAGATTCCCATTGTTGTGAACAAAAGAGCTGTTACAAGGCATTCCTCGCTGATTGTCCCTTTGACTGCTCTTGAGCACCCTGTTAGTGGGTGTCAATGGCCCCATCTCGGGCCGCATTGTCCACTGGGGGGGGCGTAAATGTCCGTTCAGCACGCCACTGTCTCTGTTGGAGACTTACTCTTGGGTCTATTGCTGCCTGGGGTGTGTCAAACTGCCCTTGTCTGCCTGTGGGGCTCTGTGTCGTGTTTATGATATTGACTCCCTGATCCATCGCCACGTTGGAGGCAGAATTGCGCACGTATATTATTTTGGTTTCCTCCTTCCCCGCCATATAAGTCTGAGCCATCAACGCCGCCGCTTCCAAGGTCAAGTCCTTGGTCTCAATTAGCTTTCTAAAAATCCCAGCATGACCGATGCCCTCAAAAAAGAAATCCCTTAGCATCTCCCCCCTGCAGGCGCCTGTGAACTTACAGAGGCTGGCCAAGCGCCGGAGGTCCACAACGAAATACAGTATGCTCTGTCCTTCCCGACGTCAGTGTGTATAGAATCTGTGTCGGTCCATGTGTATGCTGCTCGCTGGTTTGCGGTGCTCACCGATTATTTTGCTGAGCTCTTCAAAGGTTTTGTCCGCCGGCTTCTAAGGTGCTAGCAGGTCTTTCATGAGCGCATAAGTCTTAGCTGGTCAGCAGATGAGCACATCGCTTGTCGGCTGCTACGTCTCCCAGCCAGTCCTTCGTGACAAAACTCTGCTGGAGCCTCTCAATGAAATCGTCCCAGTCCTCACCAACACAGTACCATTCATCTGTGCTGCCGGTGGCTGTGAGGAGGACGCTAAGAGGCTGCAGGGTGATTTGGACAGGTTAGGCGAGTGGGCAAATACATGGCAGATGCAGTATAATGTGGATAAATGTGAGGTTATCCACTTTGGGGGCAAAAACATGAAGGCAGAATATTATCTGAATGGCGGCAGATTAGGAAAAGGGGAGGTGCAGCGAGACCTGGGTGTCATGGTACAGCAGTCATTGAAGGTTGGCTTGCAGGTACAGCAGGCGGTGAAGAAGGCAAATGGTATGTTGGCCTTCATAGCAACGGGATTTGAGTATAGGAGCAGGGAAGTCTTACTGCAGTTGTACAGGGCCTTGGTGAGGCCCCACCTGGAATATTGTGTTCAGTTTTGGTCTCCTAATCTGAGGAAGGACGTTCTTGCTATTGAGGGAGTGCAGTGGAGGTTCACCAGACTGATTCCTGGGATGGCAGGACTGACATATGAGGAGAGACTGGATCAACTGGGCCTGTATTCACTGGAGTTTAGAAGGATGAGAGGGAATCTCATAGAAACATATAAAATTCTGACGGGACTGGACAGGTTAGATGCGGGAAGCATGTTCCCGATGTTGGGGAAGTCCAGAACCAGGGGACATAGTCTTAGGATAAGGGGTAAGCCATTTAGGACTGAGATGAGGAGGAACTTCTTCACTCAGAGAGTTGTTAACCTATGGAATTCCCTACCGCAGAGAGTTGTTGATGCTGGTTCATTGGATATATTCAAGACGGAGTCAGATACGGCCCTTGCGGCTAAAGGGACCAAGGGGTATGGAGAAAAAGCAGGAACGGGGTACCGAAGGAATGATCAGCCATGATCTTATTGAATGGCCTACTCCTGCACGTATTTTCTATGTTTCTAGTACAGTCCATACACTTCCTCCTCTGGCATCTCGGATTGCGTATCCGGATCCGCGCTAGTCTGATTCTCATCCTCCACGTGGTATGTCGCAGCTCGCTTGCTCATCTGTGGACACTTGCGCTGGAGATGCCCCACTCTCAGACAGCCTTTGCAACTATATTGCTTAAATCGGCACTGCTGGTGCTGATTTCCCCCACAACGCCAACTCAGAGAAGCCGGATACATTCCCGCTGGCGGACTTTGGGCCGCCACAGGTTTCGCGAACGCAGCCGGATAGGCCCTGCCATGTGCCGTTCTGCCGAACGGCGAATCAATCGCATTTACAGTACTTGCCAAGGTTCAGTTCTTCACCGCTATTTACTTTAGACTCCGGTCCGTCATCATACATGATTGAGCGATCTGAATGGCCCTTTTTAAATCCAACTCCTCCACCGCCAGAAGCTTGCGCAGGATCACCTCGTGGTTGATACCGATAACAAAGAAGTCCCGCAGCATGTCTGCCAACACTGTCCCGAACTTGCACGGTCCCGCTAGACATCTCAGGTCTGCAACGAATTCCGCTGCGCTCTGGCCCTCAAGCTTGTGTATAAAACCTGTATCTCGAAATGATGATGCCATCATCTGACTTGAGGTGCTCCCGTACCAATGTACACAACTCCTCCTACGTTTTCTCTGTTGGATCGCTAGGTATGAGTAGATTCTTTATCAGACCGTAGATCTTTGAACCGCACACAGTGAGGAACACGGCCCGGCGCCGATCTGCATCGTCGACCCCCTTCATTTTGTTGGCCACGAAATACTGGTTCAAACGGCTCACAAAGTCTGCCCAATCTTCTCCCTCCATGAATCGCTCTAAAAATCCAATCGTGCTCATTTTGCAAACAAAGGTTCTTGTATTCTCGTCGCCAAAAGGTTCAAACTGAGTACTTTTAACTAAGGCTCAGTTTTATTTAGGCCCAAAGTGCCTGACTCTCAAAATGGCAGGCCTTTTATACCTGAGCAGCACCATATGCATGCTGGTCAGTGGTCTCCAACAATGACGCCATCTGGTGGCTACAAATAGAATGTACATACAAGACAGATAAACCCAGCAACTGCAGGCCAGTCAGTTTAACCTCGGTAGTGGGAAAGCTTTTAGAAACTGATCAGGGACAAAATTAACAGTCACTTGGATAGGGGTGGATTAATTAAGGAAAGCCAGCATGGATTTGTTAAAGGCAAATCTTGATTAAACAATTTGATCGACTTTTTTGATGAAGTAACACAAAGAGTTGATAAGGGTAAGACAGTTGATGTAGTGTACATGGATTTCATAAAGGCGTTTCGACTAAGTGTCACATAGGCATGCCAACAAAATTGAAGCCCATTGAATAAAAGGGACAGTGGCAGCCTGGATACAAAACTGGCTAAGTGACAGGAAACAGAGGGTAGTGGTGAACGGTTATTTTCGGACTGGAGGAAGGTATTCCCCAGGGGTCGGTTCTAGGACCACCGCTTTTCTTGATATATATTAATGACTTGGACGTGGTGTACAGAGCTCAAATTTCAAATTCTGCAGATGACACAAAACTTGGAAGTATAGTGAACAGTGAGGAGGAGAGTGATAGACTCAGGAAGACATAGACAGGCTGTTGAAATGGACAGATACGTGGCAGATTAAAATTAATGCAGAAATGTGTGAATTGATACATTTTGGTAGAAGGAATGAGGAGAGGTCATATAAACTAAATGGCACAATTTTAAAGGAGGTGCACGAACAGAGAGACCTGGGGGTTGTGTGCATAAATCTTTGAAGGTGGCAGGGCAGGTTGAGAAAGCAGTTCAAAAGGCTTACGGGATCCTGGGCTTCATAAATAGAGATATAGAATACAAAGTGTGGAAAGTATGATGAAGCTGCATAAAACACTGGTTCGGCCACAACTGGAGTATTGTGTCCAATTCTAGGCAACACGCTTTAGGAAGGATGCGAAGGCCTTAGAGAGGGTGCAAAAAAGATTTACGAGAATGATTCCAGAAATGAGGGACTTCAGTTACATGGATAGACTGGAGAAGCTGGGGTTGTTCTCCTTAGTGCAAAGAAAATTAAGAGGAGATTTGATAGAGGTGTCCAAAATCATGAGGGGAATGGACAGAGTAGATCGAGAGAAACTGTTCCCATTGACAGAAGGGTCGAGAACCAGAGGACACAGATTTAAGGTGATTGGCGGAACCAAAGGTGATGTAAGAAAAAACTTTTTTACGCAGCGAGTGGTTGAGATCTGAAATGCACTGCTTGAAAGGGTGGTGGAGGCAGCCTCAATTTTATCTTTCAAAAGGGAGTTGGATAAGTATCTGAAGGAAAAGAAATTGCAGGGCTACAGGGAAGGGGCAGGGGAGTGAGACTGGCCGAGAGTCAGCACAGGCTTGATGGGCCGAATGGTCTTCTTCTGTGCTGCATCCATTTTATGATTCTATGAAGTCCCGTTTACCCATCACCCTATGCTAGCTAACCTAAATTGGCTCTCAGCCCAACAATGCCTTGAATTTAAAATTCTCAACCATGTGTTTAAATCCCTCCCATGCTCCACCCCCTCCCTATCTCTGTAGCCTCCTTCAGCCCTACAATCCTCTACGAACTCTGCATTCCTCCAATTCTGACCCCCCCCACCCCTCCTGCTAATATCCTTCGCCCACCATTGGTGGCCATGTCTTCAGCTGCCTAGGCTCCACGTTCTGGAATTTCCTTCTCAAACTCCGCCGTCTCTTTACCTCTCTCTCCTCCATTAATACATTCTTTAAAGCTTACCTTTTTGACCAAGCGTTTGGTCCCTTAGAGGATGAGACAAGGGAATTAATAATGGGGAACAGGGAAATGACAAATATTTTGTATCGGTCTTCACAGTAGAAGACACTAAAAACATCCCAATAGTGGATAATCAAGGGAGGGAGGAACTTAATACAATCACTATCACTAAAGAAATAGTACTCGGTAAAATAATAGAACAAGTCCCCTGGACCTGATGGCTTGCATCCTAGGGTCTTACAAGAGGTGGCTGCAGAGATAGTGGATGCATTTGTTGTAACCTACTAAAATTCCATTGATTCTGGGGAGGTCCCAGCAGATTGGAAAACCACAAATGTAACGCCTCTATTTAAAAAAAGAGGCAGACAGAAAGCAGGAAATTATAGACCAATTAGCCTAACATCGGTCATTGGGAAAACACTGGAGTCCATTATTAAGGAAGCAGTAGCAGGACATTTGGAAAAGCATAATTCAATCAAGCAGAGTCAGCATGGTTTTATGAAAGCGAAATCATGTTTGACAAATTTGCTGGAGTTTTTTTGAGGATGTACCGATCTTGTGGATAAGGGGGAACCAGTGGATGTGGTGTATTTGGATTTCCAGAAGGCATTCAATAAGGTGCCACATAAAAGGGCGCAAGATAAAAGTTCATGGGGTTGGGGGTAATATATTAGCATGGATAGAGGATTGGCTAACTAACAGAAAATAGAGAGTCGGGATAAATGGGTCATTTTCCGGTTGGCAAACAGTTACTAGTGGGGTGCCACAGAGATCGGTGCTAGGGCCTCAACTGTTTACAATCTATATTAATGAATTGGATGAAAGGACCGAGTGTAATGTAGCCAAGTTTGCTGATGATACAAAGATGGGTGGGAAAGCAAATTGTGAGAACACAAAAAATCTGCAAAGGGATATAGACAAGCTAAGCAAGTGGGCAAAAATTGGCAGATGGAGCATAATGTGAGAAAATGTGAGGCTCTCCACTTTGGCAGAAAAAATAAAAAAGCAAATAATAATTTAAATGGAGAAAAATTGCAACGTGCTACAGTACAGAGGGACCTAAGGTTTCTTGTGCATGAAACACAAAAAGTTAGCATGCAGGTACAACAAGTAATCAGGAAGATAAGTGGAATGTTGGCCTTTATTGTAAGGAGGGTGGAGTATAAAAGCAGAGAAGTCCTGCTACAACTGTACAGGTTATTGTTGAGGCCACACCTAGAGTACTGTGTACAGTTTTGGTCTCCGTATTTAAGGAAGGATATACTTGCATTGGAGGCAGTTCAGAGAAGGTTCACTAGGTTGATTCCGGAGATGTGGGGATTGACTTATGAAGATAGGTTGTGTAGGTTGGGCCTATACTCATTGGAGTTCAGAAGAATGAGCGGTGATCTTATTGAAACATGTAAGATAATGAGGGGGCTCGACAAGGTGGATGCAGAGAGGATATTTCCACTCACAGGGGAAACTAAAACTAGGGGGCATAGTCTCAGAATAAGGGGCCGCCCATTTAAAACTGAGATGAGGAGGAATTTCTTCTCTCAGAGGGTTGTAAATCTAGGGAATTCTCTGCCCCAGATAGCTGTGGAGGCTAGGATATTTAAGGCGGAGATAGACAGATTTTTGAGCGATAAGGGAATAAAGGGTTATGGGGAGCGGGCAGGGAAGTGAGCTGAGTCCATGATCAGATCAGCCATGATCATATTAAATGGCGGAGCAGGCTCGAGGGGCCAAAAAGCCTACTCCTGCTTCTATTTCTTATGTTCTTATGTCACCTGTCCTAATATCTCCTCATGTGGCTCAATGTCAAATTTTGTCTGATAATGCTCTGTGACCTGCGTTTGGAACGTTTTACTACACTGAAGGCGTAAATTCATAAATTCAAGTTGCTGTTTTCAAAAGAAGAAAAAAACTTATTAAACGAAGAACGTAACCTCTTCTTGCTGTTTCTCTAATGTCTCTATCCTATGTAGAAATCCTTCTGCAAACTTCCAGTAATTTTGCAGGCTGCTGTCCTCTGGGTAATCAATTCCATCTGAAGTAACAGTGTCTCCCCTTGGCTGACAATTTTCTACCAGACTGTTTGATAGTCTCTCAGCTTAGAAAGAGACAATAGCAGATATAAAGGTGAACATAAGCACAAGAAACCTCAAATATAAAGATATTGATACCAACATAACATTTGCATTATCCTGAAGATAATGTACAGTTTCACAGGCACCTATAGTTTATTTTGGTCTCCGGATGGAGTTGAAGCTGCCAAGGCCGCATTTATTGCCCATCCTAATTGCCCTGAATAAGTAGTGATGGGTGTTCTCCTTGAATTACCAGTCTTTGTGGTGATGATGTCAGGTGGGGAATTCCAAGATCATGACCAAGCGACAATAAAGGAACGGCGATATACGTCCAAGTTAGGATCATGTGCCACTTGGAGAGGAACTTTGAGGTGACAGTGTTCTCATGACATTACTGCTCTTGTCCTTTTCAGTCATAAGAGGTTTTGGAGATAGGACCCTCCATCAAAGGAAGCTTGGCAAGTTACTGCAGTGCATGGTGTAGTACCTACAGTGGCAACAGAATGTCAGTGGCGGAGGGAGTAAATACTGAATTCAGTGGCATGGGCACTGCTTGATCTTGGATGGTGCTGAGCTTTTTGAGTGTTGCAGTGGCTGTGCCTATCCAGGCAAGTGGAAAGTATTCCGTCAGAGCCCTGACTTGGGTCTTGTAAACGGTGTTAGGACTGCAACTGCGTGGGAGTCTGAGCCAGCCGGGATCCCCAACCGGATCCAGTGACGTTTGTCTAGTAAAATGTAGCAGCTGCAAACTGAACGTTTGCACGGGGTCCTCGCAGAGAAAACGCTGGCCCTGCCTGTAGATTATGGAGAGGCACTGAAGATACTGTTGCACAGTACGCAGCTTCTGCCCTGCTCATGCAGCCACGGTATTAATATGGCTAGTCCAGTTAAGCTTCTGGTCAAGGATGTTAACAATGGGGCACTCAGTGATGGCGGTGCCACTGAATGTCAGGGGAAGTGTTTGGACCGTTTCTTGTTGGAGATCATCATTACCTGGCACTTACGTGGTGCAAATATTGTCTCCCACTTGTCAGCTGAAGCCGAGAAGTTATCTCGGTCTGCTGTAGGCTAGCGTAGGCTGCTTTAATATTGTAGGAGTTGTGAATGGATCGGAACACTGTCAAATCATCAGTAAACAGCCCCACCCTGACCTTATGGCAGCTCACCCAAGTACCTGCTGCTCATATGCTAGGTTCAATATTGAAGGTACCAAAGCTGTGCAAGGTCCTATTCTCACCTGACATCCGCACACATGCAATTTCCTGCAGGGGCCATTAGGTGATGATTAGGAATGGGAACTCTCGCTGGACTTGGGGTGTTGAGGCCAACTGTACTCAATTATTACATGGAGCTTCCTGATAGCTCAGCCGATAAATGTGCCACCTGTGGTGGTATTCAAGCACAGCACAAGAAAATCTGATGGTTTTAATCCCCAGTCTGTGTTGAGTTAATTCAACACTTCAGGCAGAGGTGCTGGAGGGCTACTGATGCTTATACATCCCTTTCACAGCATGAGTCAGTGAGAGGAGGGAGAAAAGTGAAAGAAAAAGGCTGCATTGGTAGCATAGGGACACAGAAAAATGGTGCCAGACAATGATGATCTCCAAAAAGGTTCAACTACCTCCTGTGACCTTCAGTGGCAGTAGCATCACCGTGTCACCCACCGTCAACATCCTGGGGCAGGGGGCTCTGACTGAATTAAGCAACTCTATGACAAATCATGGGTCGCTGACTAAAATGCCCACAGCTAATCTCTGATCTCAGCTGGACTGCTGGGGCAGGCATTCTGTAAAGGTGAAGTGCTTTTCCCACAAATATTATTGGGTGAGTCATCGTGAGCTGCTTTCAGGCACAACTAACAAGGGGATGAAGAGCAACAGATGCCTATCTCACTCTCCTTCCTGGAAAATATTGCACAACACTTGAAGAACTAGAGGGAAGGGAAAATATAAATTAACAACTGAGAGAAAGCCAAATACTGCATTGCACTGGAAAATACAATCTACATTGTATTAATAGAGACAATAGACTTGACCAACTCTTGCTTCTTTTGGTGGGAGAGGTAAGTAAGGTCTCTTTTGGGACAAGTTGACTTCAAAGTGGTATGTTTGGCAAGAGGAAACTTTACCTGAGTCAATCCTCTACAGCAGACTCAGTCATGCGATAACCTGAGGCAGGCAGATCCACAGTACTCCAGAATGGTTGACAAGTCAACCCAACTCCTTGAAAGGATTTTGAGGTATAGGCCAATCACTAGGGACTGGGATTCTTCCCATTTGCCTCCAGATAATTCTGAAAGCCAATGCAACGAAAAGGGTAGTCCAAGTTTGACAAGCACTGGGAAGCTTAGCAGTGCTTAGTGGTGCTAGGTAAGCTGCCTGGTTTTAGCTCATACTCTTGACATACACACGGGGATTCTCTAGGCCGGGGAATTGCGTAGCGCCCCGTTGGGCCAGGGAGCGCTAACAGGAGTCGTTCTCCCCCGAAGCCTTGGCTCTTGCGAAACTGTGGCCAAGTTCTCAGAAAAGTGGATGCTGTTCTACGGGGAGGGACTGAGCACTCTACACAAAGCAACTCTTCCTGTGTGGCCTTCTCAAATTTGGTTTGGAAGCATGGTAATGGATTTGGTACATCACATATTTGTTGACCATCCCTAGTTGCTCTGAGAAGGTCCTTCTAGGAATGATTTTTTTTTAACAATTGATTGGCTTGATTGGTCAATTCAATTTAGAGTCAACGACATGGTGTGGTTTCTAGTTATACCAGTGAAAAATCACTGAAAAAATACTGATGATTATATCTGCACCATTCTTTAATAAAGACTAAAAACAGGAACTTGTCAGTGTACTTACTTATTAACTTGCAACTCTGTAGAACAAAGGTGGCTGCCTTCCTTTGCTCCTCATCCTGGGATTCAGCTACTATTTGGATCATAAGTGGAAGCCCATTGCTCTGTAGTAGCTGATACTGATGCGCCTCTGAAAACAAACATTTTGGTTTTACTGTTTGTGTTGATTAACTAATAACAAATACAAGTTGCCACAAACAAAACTCCAAGCAGAATCATAGAAAAAGGGCATGTCCCAAACTTCAACAAATAGGAAAAACTTATATGTTGCATAGTTTTGCAAGGGGTAAAAAGTATACTTAAAACCGAAATAAGGGTATGGCATGAAATCAGTTTAATGGGCGCAGCTCGTGCTTGGGTGCTTATCTTTAAAAACTGCAGACCAAGCTGGAAAAGCCAGAGCAAGGTTAAAACTGTTGAGCACATTCCAATAGACTGAGGTCGGCTCCACATGCAATGGGGAGATGGAGAGGCTGCGAAACCACTCAGCAGCCAGTCTGATAAGAGTTAACGAATCAATGTAGCTCCGCTAATGGTAGGCCAACCGGTGGTCGTAGATGATTGTACACGAGTACCTCACACCTCGGAAACTGTATAACTGTGTGAAACCATCATTCGAGGAAGGTCCTGTCTTAGGCTAAGACTGTGATGCTTCCCCTGCATATGCTTGAATAAAGATGGTAAAGTGAATCCAAGATTTCGTCTGATCGATTCCATGGTCATTATAAATGCCGGTGTCAATTCTTTATTTTAGGGAATCCACCTTGAAGAAGAGAAGTCTTCTTTTTACCCCAACAGTTTCATTATTATATTTTGCTCCTTGGTTCAATGGAGCAGTTATATTGCCTGATGTGGCAATGAGACTGGGACATTAATGGTACTTATCGTGCTCCTACTGTCACTCCGGCTGAGATCTATTAACTCTGCTCAGGCCACGGGATCAAACTTGGGGCCTTCGACGTCTTGGTTCCATGTAGCAATCACAGGCCTGATTAGAAGCAAATCATTCCTCTTTAATCCAAGTCACACACATCTGTTTGAACCTATCTCACTGGAAGATTTGGTTGCCCGGCAAAATTTTCAGGAGCCCAAAGCACTCATCCAGCCTCTCTCCACTCTATCTCACTGCACTTCCCAATTGAGTAATAATTTCCACACAATTAAAAGAAAAAAAATAAATGAAGACGATTTTCAAATGTTGGAAATCTGAAACAATAACAGAAAATGCTTTCATTGACATTGTTTAATTCGCTGCTACTTTTCTTCCAGGAACGCCAGCCTTGAAGGAGTGTTATTCCCCTCATCATCGTAATTTCTGTTTGTCTCTTTTATCCAGTTCACCTTCATTGTTACTTCTTCTCTGTGTATTTTTAGCCTTCCTATCCCTTTTATACTGATTCTATTTAAATGCTTCTTCATTTTTTCAATTATGATGATGGATTACACTCAAAATGTTAATTTATCTGTTCTCTTCATAGATGACAATCAATCTGCTAAGGACTTCCAACAATTTCTGGGTTTGTTTGAGGAAGATTTTCTCAGCATTATGTAGAGTATAGCACAATTGTAAATGCACCTAAATGGTTTATGATTTTGTTACATAGTGCATTAAGGAAACTGTTCCAACAGTAACATATTGCTGAAATAAAAATAGAAAATGCTGGAAATCTCAGGTCAGGCAGCATCTGTGGCGAGAAAGCAGAGTTAACGTTTCGGGTCGATGACCCTTCATCCGAACTGGGAGTGTTCAGAAAGAACGGATTCTTAACAAGCACTGAAAGAGGGAAGGGAAGAAAGTACAAAAGGGAAGGTCTGTGATAGGTTGGAAGACAGGAGAGATTAGAGAGACAAAAGGGATGATGGCCCAAATTCAAATGGTAATGACGAAGGGTCATCGACCCGAAACGTTAACTCTGCTTTCTCTCCACAGATGCTGCCCGACCCGCTGAGATTTCCAGCATTTTCTGTTTTTATTTCAGATTCCAGCATCCGCATTATTTTGCTTTTGTATTAGTAACATAGTGCTGCTTGATTTTAAACATTTATCATTTATTACTGTGATCAGCACATGTTTGCTTTTCCGATACAACTTGTATTTATATAGTGCCTTTAATGTAGTAAAACGTCCCAAGGCACTTGACAGGAGTGTTATAAGACAAAACAAATAAATTTGACACCGAGCCACATAAGGAGATATTAGGACAGACTTGGTCCAAGAGTTAGGTTTTAAGGAGCGTATTAAAGGAGGAAAGAGAGGTAGAGGCGTGGAGAAGTGTAGGGAGGGAGTTCCAGAGCTTAGGACCCAGGTAGCTGAAGGCATGGCTACCGATGGTTGAGTTAAATACTTTTGATGTTAAATACTTTTGACTTATATGGCGTACATGATTTGGGCTATCCTTGGTCTGCAGAATAGCCTACTTTAGTACACATCCATTAAGTGTTGGAGTGTCATGTCACTTAAGCAGAAGAATATTAGCTTTAGCTCCAACTGACTACACTCTGTAAAATACAATAGGAAGAAAGGTAGTCAACATACACAGCAAGGGAGGATCAGATAATGGAGTAGACAGAAAAGATTGGGACAACATGCGAAGGAGTACTTTAGGGATGGGAAACTCCGAGACTCTGTGCAGTAGGTATATAGAGCTCAACATCTATGAAGTGGGCAAGAACGGTATCACAGGAGGTGATGGCAAAGTGGAGCGAGAGATTATCCATGGGGACTGTGGAATAACAGGGTTTGATGGGGTGGATGTCATTTTTCATTGCAAGCTTTCATATGTTCGTATCTTTCTACCATTTTGAAAGAAAAGGCAGACTTACATTTATATAGCAGCATACACGACCTCAGGACATCTCCAAATGCTTTACAGCCAGTAAAGTATTTTTAAAGTGTAGTCATTGTTATATTGCAGGAAATGCAGTTACCAATTCGCCTACAGGAAGCTCCCACAACAAAAATGAAATAAATGAACAGATCATTTGTTTTACATGTAGGTTGAGGGATAAATATTCACCAGGACACTGGGGCGATCTCCCTTGTTCTTTTTGAAAATAGTGCCATGGGATCTTTTACATCTTTTACAGAGGGCAGAAAGGGGCTTGGTTTAACTGAAAGATGGCACCTCCGACAATGCAGTACTCCCTCAGTACTGCACTGAAGTGCCAGCCAAGATGATGTACTCATGTCTCTGGAGTGGAGCTTGAAATCACAACCTTCTGACTCAGAGGTGAGAGTGCTACCACTGAGCCAAGACCAAAACCTTGTTGCGTGTCGAGATTGAAGAACTCTGTACAAACAGTTAAACTTCACCAGCCAGAATGATATTTGGTGGCCAAAAGGATATTATAAACACTGACCACTTTGTTTCCCCAGGCCAGGCCAGGTCCAAGACCACCCCAACCTCTGTCGTCGAGCTACAGTACGCAGACAACGCCTGCGTCTGTGCACATACAGAGGCTGAACTCCTGGACATAGTCGACATATTCACTGAGGCGTACGAAAGCATGGGCCTTACGCTAAACATCCGTAAGACAAAGGTCCTCCACCAGCCTGTCTTTGCCGCACAGCACTGCCCCCAGTCATCAAGATCCACGGCGCGGCCCTGGACAACGTGGACCATTTCCCATATCTCGGGACCTTTTATCAACAGGAGAAACATTGACAACGAGATTCAACACTGCTTCCAGTGTGCCAGTGCAGCCTTCGGCCACCTGAAGAAGAGTGTTTGAAGATCAGGTCCTCAAAACTGCCACCAAGCTCATGGTCTACAGGGCTGTAGTAATACCCGCCCTCCTGTATGGCTCAGAGACATGGACCATGAACAGTAGATATCTCAAGTCGCTGGAGAAATACCCACAACGATGCCTCTGCAAGATCCTACAAATCCCCTGGGAATACAGACGAACCAACATTAATTAGCGTCCTCAACCAGGCCAACATCCCCAGCATTGAAGCACTGACCATACTTGATCAGCTCCGCTGGGCAGGCCGCATCGTTCGCATGCCAGACACGAGACTCCCAAAACAAGCGCTCTACTCGGAACTCCTTCATGGCAAACGAGCCAAAGGTGGGCAGAGGAAACGTTACAGGGACACCCTCAAAGCCTCCCTGAAAAAGTGCAACATCCCTACTAACACCGGGGAGTCCCTGGCCAAAGATCGCCCGAAGTGGATGAAGTGCATCCGGGAGGGCGCTGAGCACCTTGAATCTCATCGCCGAGCACATGCAGAAATCAAGCGCAGGCAGCGGAAGGAGCGTGCGGCAAACCTGTCCCTCCCTCAACGACTATCCCACTTGTGTCAGGGACTGTGGCTCTCGTATTGGACTGTTCAGCCACCTAAGGACTCATTTTAAGAGTGGAAGCAAGTCTTCCTCTATTCCGAGGGACTGCCTATTTGATTTTTTTTGATTGATGATAAACAATGACCACTTTGTTTTACTGCTGCTCCCAACTTAATTCATAAGTTTTTTAAAAACTACTGCTTTTCAAATGACAAAGCATTCTGGTGCAGCCTGGATTGGAGAATTTTAAGTTCTAATTGAGGTGTATAAAATTATGAGGGGCCTAGATAGAGTGGATAGGAAGGACCTATTTCCCTTAGCAGACAGGTCAATAACCAGAGGGCATAGATTTAAAGTAATTGGTAGAAGGATTAGGGGGCTAAGGAGAGCTTTTTTCACCCAGAGAGTGGTGGGGGTCTGGAACTCACTGCCTGAAAGGGTGGTAGAGGCAGAAACTCTCACCACATTTAAAAAGTACTTGGATATGCACCTGAAGTGCCGTAACCTACAGGGCTACGGACCAAGAACTGGAAGGTGGGATTGGGCTGGATAGCTCCTCGTCGGCTGGCGTGGACATGATGGGCCGAATGGCCTCCTTTTGTGCTGTAAATTTCCATAATTCTATGATTGCAACACCATTATGTAGTTGGTCAAATGTTTCCAACTGTGATGTCCAATTAGGTGATCTGAAGCAGACATCTATTAAGAGGCTAGGCACTTGTCCGCATGCCCAACACGAGACTCCCAAAGCAAGCGCTCTAGTCGGAACTCCTACACGGCAAGCGAGCCCCAGGTGAGCAGAGGAAACGTTTCAAGGACACCCTCAAAGCCTCCTTGATAAAATGCAACATCCCCACCTGCCTGGGAATCCCTGGTCCAATACTGCCCGAAGTGGAGGAAGAGCATCCGGGAGAGCGCTGAGCACCTCGAGTCTCGTCGCCGAGAGCATGCAGAAATCAAGCGCAGACAACAGAAGGAGCGTGCGGCAAACCAAACTCCCCACCCACCCTTTCCTTCAACCACAGTCTGTCCCACCTGTGACAGAGACTGTAATTCCCGTATTGGACTGTACAGTCACCTGAGAACTCACTTTTAGAGTGGAAGCAAGTCTTCCTCGATTTTGAGGGACTGCCTATGATGATGATGAGGCACTTACTCTGGTCACATCAATACACATCAATATTGGCAGATGCATGGATGCAGATCACCTGCCTGTCCTCCTGGTCAAGGAAAATTAAGAACATTGAGGCAGTTGTGAGAGTAGAAGATAAAATCATAGGAGTAAAAAAGTTTTAAAAAATGCGTCAGATCACTACTGTTCAACTTTTGCTTCTGTGGGAAAAGACAATAAAATGTAATAGCGGATGCCCCAGTAACTCGTGTGTAAAGGTACTTCCTAATGTAAAACTAGATCATACAGAGCAGGATATCCCAGGTTCAAATCCCAGACTTTGTCAAGTTAGCTGCTCTCAGCTGAGGCTACAGAAGGCTTGAAAACATCTGGGTGAGAGAGAAAGAGGGGGGAAAAAAATGATGTTTGCGATCAAGTGACAAAAAGCTGGACAGCGACTTTCAGGCCCTCAAGGCATCCCAAAACGCTTTACAGCTAATGATGTATTTTTGAAGTGTAGTTACTGTTGTACTGTAGGAAATGCGGAAGTCATTTTGAGCACAGCAAGCTCCCACGAACAGCAACGTGATAATGACCAGATAATGTGATGTTGATTGAGAGATTGAGGACACTGGGTACAACTCTCCTGCTCTTCTTCGAAATAGTGCCATGGTATCTTTCACGTCCACCTGAGAAGGCAGATGGGCCCTCGGTTGAACGTCTCATCCAAAAGATGGCACCTCTGACAGTGCAGCACTCCCTCAGCACTGCACTGGAGTGTCAGCCTAGATTTTTCTGCTCGAGTCTCTGAAGTGAGACTTGAACCTACAAACAACTGACTCAGAGGCAAGAGTGCTATTAACAGACCCACAGCACACAATAGATGAATGTAAGATTGGGCTTAACTGTGATGCCTTTGTGGTGAAATAGTCTGCCCACACTCACTATCTAGGCTCACACTTGAGGAATGGCCACTTGGGTGGGATTCTAGGGTAGTGAGTGGAAGAATCCTTGGGGTAGAAATGCTCCCACCCCATTTCGGTGTTTTTTACCGTAGCTGCGTTTGTTTGGTTTGTTTTGTCCGGAAGTCGGTGTCAATGGGGGCGGTGACTACACCTGAGGGGCAAAGACGCAGCGGTGACAGGAACTGAGGGGCAGAAGTTGGGGGGCAGAGCGGAGCGACCACCGCGATGACGTCATCACGGCGCCGCATCACCACGGCTCTCCCCTTCACTTAAAGGGGAAAGCCTTCGCAATTTTTAAACTTTGGCCCACTGGGCCACCAGTGAGGGTTTCTGCTGGGCCAGCTGCCTGGCACCCAAGAGGGGGTGCCAGGCTGCCTACTGGCAGCCCGGCCAAACCCGGGGGCATAATTGTTGGGCCGGCATGGCAGTCGGCACGACAAAAAAAAACGATGGCGGCAGCGAGCCCGCTCCTTTAAGTGAAGCCGCACCGCTGCTGCAGAAGGCCACAGCGTCACTGGACCACCGGGGGAAAGCTTGTTTTGGCCGAAGACTTTCCGAAGTGAATGTCGCCATTGGGGGGGATTAGATCGGTGTTGCGTATGGTGATGACATGCTTAACACCAATCGGCAGCAGCAGAGCAGTAAGGGTAGGATCGGGGCACCGCCGGGGCAACTCGGACAGCCATTCCACTCCACAGCATGGCCGTCGATTTGCAGTGGTAACAGGCCTAAGGAAAGAGGCAATTTCGGCCCCCTTGCCTCTTTAGTACAAACATTAGGGGGGAAATGTTATGCCTCGACAGCACATCTTATAACATAATGAGATCCAGTTAAATCATTTACTAAATTAAAATTGCTCACTGTCCACATCATGGAAGTGAAATCTACTAAGCTGTGCTTTTTTCGGACAAGTGATTTATATGTTCACATTCACACTGTTTTGTTTTGTGCACAAACAGCATTTCTTGGCAATTGAAACTCATCAATTTCCGACAGCAGGGAACATACCCATAATGCAATTTCCTTAATCATTTCCACTTAAGTTTTAGCTAATTTACTCTTTCACTACCAAATTAAATTTATAATATATTTACAAATTTGTAGCATCATTATAATAAAGCATGCAGGCTTTGATATTATGCTGTGTGAATACTGATATGTCAACATTCATCCACTATTTTAACGGAAATATTAACCCATTTATTTTAAACTGACTAATACTATTTTTAAATAGCAAAAGGTATTTCATATAAATGTATTAAGTATTCACATGCCAAACTTCACACAGCATCAACTCAAGGCCATACAGATTCTGCTAATACTTTTGCCAGGCAATGACCATCTCCAACAAGAGACAATATAACCACCTCCCCATGACATCCAATTGCATTACCATCGCCGAATCCCCCACCATCAACATCCTGGAGAATCTTAACTGGACCAGCCACATAAATACTGTGGCATCAAGAGCATGTCAGAGGCTGGGTATTCTGCGACGAGTGTCTCACCTCCTGATTCCCCAAAGCCTTTCTATCATCTATAAGGCACAAGTCAGGAGTGTGATGGAATACTCTCCACTTGCCTGGATGAGTGCAGCTCTAACATTCAAGAAGCTCGACACCATCCAGGACAAAGCAGCCCGCATGACTGGCACCCCATCCACCATCTTCAACATTCACTCCCTGTACCACCGGCGCACCGGGCTGTAGTGTGCACCATCTACAAGATGCACTATAGCAACTTGCCAAGACTTCTTCGACAGCACCTCCCAAACTCGCGACCCTTACAACCTAGAAGAATAAGGGCAGCAGGAACATGGGAACACCAGGACCTCCAAGTCACACACACCATCCTGACTTGGAAATATATCGCCGTTCCTTCATCGTCACTGGGTCAAAATCCTGGAACTCCCTCCCTAACAGCACTTCACCTTCACCACACGGACTGCAGCAGTTCAAGAAGGTGGCTCATCACCACTTTCTCAACGGCGATTGTGGTGGGCAATAAATGCCAGTCTTGCCAACGATGCCCACATACGGTGAATACATTTAAAAAAAAATCAAATCCATGATTTTTCCATCTCAGCTTGGATATTTGACTTTTTTTCCGCTAGTCTTTTATTGCCCCCCTTTTCATTTTGCAGCAGTGGTTTGTGAGACCAACTGCAACATTCCAACTTCTGCCCTTACTGTAATCAGCTAACTCGGAGCAGACCTATAGGTCTTTATTGACCCAGTTACACACTACCTTCGCCAACTGAGCTACCAGAGGAGGCAGCTAATGTATTTGCCCACTCAGCCATTGCGGACTTGACTCTCTAAATGTTACCAAGGAGATCAGAGATCCTACCAGAAGTGGTTTAAAAATTATTTTAAAAAGACACATTACGCATTGCTGTGAGAAGATTCCAATGCTTATTAATAAGATTGCAAGGAGCCTGTGAAACCTGGAGATCCGGCTGGGATCTGGGAAAACTCCCCATTTTCAATTTTCTTTTGGACTTGTAATGCACAAATCTGAAAATAATACCTCAAGACAACTGGAAGTTGCTTTGGGAGGGGAAAATGTTTTTGAATTTTGTATGTTGTGTATAGAAGACCTCCACGAGGCAGAGTACTGTGAGCTAAACTTAGTGTGACCTTAGTCTTCTTTATTACAACTCGAGTGCCTAAACAACATGGCAGCCAACCTTTTATACTGGCCCTGCACGTGTGTGCAGGTGACCATTAGGACTCCAACAGTCGCGCCCTCTGGTGGCAAGTATTACATAGTTACATACATAACATCACTCCCCCCCAAAGTCTTCAGTACAAGTTATTTACAAGTTGAGGCGATCCAGAGCCCTTCGCTCCCTGGTTGATCGTCAAGTTCAAACCCTGCCGTATGTGAGTTGGCTGGACCATTGCTGCACTGCACCGCGGCTGGTCTGACCGGACTGTCAGAAACAGTGGGTTATCCTTGTGATTGACAGTGAGGTTGATTGCTGGTTGGGTATGTGTTGGTGGATCGTCGATGGTGATGTCCTCTTCAAGTTATTCCTAGTTGTCAGTAAATCGTAATTTGGTCTGATCTAAATGCTTTCTGTACGTTTGGCCATTTAACAGTTTGATTATAAACACCCTATTCCCTTCCTTGGCCAAAACAGTACCAGCAGCCCACTTGGGACCATGACCGTAATTCAGGACAAACACAGGGTTGTTAACATCAATGTCACGTGAAACAGCCACTCGATCGTAGTACATGTTCTGTCGGTGTCGCCGGGTTTTCACGTGATCATTAAGATCTGGGTGGACTAGTGAGACCCTGGTTTTGAGGGCTCTCTTCATGAACAATTCTGCCGGGGGAACCTTGGTGAGCGAGTGGGGTCGTGTCCGGTAACGGAGCAGAATGCGAGACAAGCGGGTCTGCAGGGAGCCGTCCGTAACACATTTCATGCTCTGCTTGATTGTTTGGACTGCCCGCTCCACTTGACCGTTAGACGCGAGCTTAAACGGAGCAGACCTGACATGCTTGATGCCATTGCAGGTCATAAACTTGTTGAATTCCGAGCTGGCGAAACACGGTCCATTGTCGCTGACAAGGACGTCGGGCAAACTATGGATGGCGAACATGGCCCGGAGGCTTTCAATGGTGGCTGTGGACGTGTTGGATGACATGATTATGCATTCAATCCATTTGGAGTAAGCGTCCACAACTACTAAAAACATCTTTCCTGGACAACGGTTTGGAGGGCCATGACCACAGACTCAGTGGCACCTCCCTTGGTGTATTGCTCAGTTGCGAGCAAGTGTTGCACTGATGCACGCATGACTCCAAGTCCGAGTCAATACCGGGCTACCAAACGTGCGACCTGACAATTGCTTTCATCATGACAATGCCTGGGTGGGTACTGTGTAGGTCGCATATAAATGTTTCCGTGCCTTTTTTTGACAAAACCACGCGATTACCCATAAGAGACAATCCGACTGGATGGACATTTCATCTTTGCGTCGGTGAAACTGCTTAATTTCATCTTGCATTTCCCCAGAAATGGCCGACCAATTCCCAGTGAGGACACAACTCTTTACTAATGATAGCACAGGATCCTGGCTGGTCCAGGTCCTGATCTGGCGAGCTGTGACGGGTGACCCCTCACTCTCAAAAGCATCCATGACCAGTAGCAAGTGTGTGGGCTGCGCCATTTCAACCCCAGTGGTGGGTAATGGTAGATGGCTGAGAGCATCGGCACAGTTTTCAGTGCCTGGTCTGTGGCGGATAACATAGTCATAAGCGGATAATGTTAGTGCCCATCTTTGGATGCAGGACGAAGCATTGGTATTTATACCTTTGCTCTCTGAAAACAGCGAAATGAGCAGCTTGTGGTTAGGTTCAAGCTCAAACCGAAGTCCAAATAGGTATTGGTGCATTTTCTTAACCCCATATACACATGCTAACGCCTCTTTCTCGATCAAACTATAGGCTCTCTCAGCCTTAGACAGACTTCTAGACGCGTATGCAACTGGTTGGAGGTTGCCCGATACATTGGCTTGCTGTAACACACAGCCGGCCCCATACGGTGAGGTGTCACAAGCTAGCACTAAATGTTTACATGGGTCATAGTGTACAACTAACTTATTTGAACATAGCAGGTTCCTGGTCTTCTCAAAGGCTGTTTCTTGAGATTTGCCCCAAACTCAGTCGTCACCCTTACGTGGCAACATGCGCAAAGGCTCTAACAACGTGCTCAACTCGGGTAGAAAGTTACCGAAATAGTTGAGGAGTCCCAGGAATGAACGTAGCTCCGTCACATTCTGTGGTCTGGGTGCATTCTTGATGGCCTCTGTCGTTGAGTCCGTGGGCCTGATGCCGTCTGCTGCAATCTTTCTCCCCAAAAATTCGACTTCTGGCGCCAGGAAAACACACTTCGAGCCTTTCAGCCTGAGTCCCACTCTGTCAAGGCGACTTAGAACCTCTTCCAGGTTGTGTAGATGTTCGATGGTGTCACGACCAGTGATCAGAATGTCGTCTTGAAACACAACGGTACAAGGAACAGATTTCAGCAAACTCTCCATGTTTCTCTGGGAAATGGCTGCAGCCGAGCGAATCCCGAAAGGGCACCTATGTGTTGACCTGTAAACAGCCCTTTGTGTGTGTTGATGCACATCAGTCTTTTCGGAGATTCAGCCAGCTCCTGTGTAATGTAGGCGGAGGTTAGGTCCAACTTGATGAACGAATTCCTCCCCGATAACGTTGCGAACAGGTCATCCGCCTTGGGCAGCGGGTACTGGTCCTGTAGTGAGACTCGGTTAATCGTTACCTTGTAGTCTCCACAGATTCTGACCGTGCCATCGCTTTTCAACACCGGAACAATTGGACTGGCCCACTCATTGAACTCGAATGGCGGTATGATTCCTTCGTGTTGGAGTCTGTCCAGTTCGATCTCGATTTTCTCCCTCTTCATGTACGGAACCGCCCGAGCCTTGTGATGGATTGGCCGTGCATCGGGGCCTAGATGGATCTGTACCTTGGCGCCTGTGAAGTTGCCGATGCCTGGTTCGAATAGCGAGGGAAACTTGCTCAGCACTTGAGCACACGAGGCGTCATCCACTGAAGATGGTGCTTTGATGTCGTTCCAATTCCATCTAATCTTTTCTAGCCAGCTTCTGCCGAACAGCGTTGGGCCATTGCCTGGAACAATCCACAACGATAGGTCATGCACAGTTCCATCATACGATACCTTCACTGCCACACTTCCAATGACTGGTATGAGCTCTTTGGCATAGGTATGCAGCTTTGCATTAATCGGGCTCAGTTTGGACCTTTGTGCTTTATTGCCCCAGTTTCTCGAAAGCCTTCTGGCTCATTATTGACTGACTTGCACCCGTGTCCAACTCCATGGATACTGGAACTTCATTTAATTTGACTTTCAGCATTATAGGAGGGCTTTTGATGGTGAAGGTATGTTGAGTTGCCTGTGCTGCGTGATCCGCGCCGGATCGATCATCCTCTGCCACGTAGTATGTCGCAGCACGTTTGCATGTTCGCTGGAGGTGCCCCATCATTGCAGCCTTTGCACACATAATGCTTGAATTGACATTGATGGGCCCAATGATTATCCCCGCAGCGCCAACATGGTGCTAATGGATTCACATTCAGTCCCGATGGCGGACTCTGAGTCATCACAGGTCTTGCAGCCGTAGACGTATAGGCCGTGCCATATGCAGTTCTGCCTGCTAGCAACGTCATTTTATGCACAGTACTTGCTGGTGAGCTTCGATGTTGAGAAGATATCTGTTTGGTGTTATCGTCTGTGGCCATGAATGCCTGGACGATCGCGATGGCCCTGCTCAGGTCTAGGGTTTCGGCAGCCAGCAGCTTTCAAAGAATGACCTCATGGCTGGTGCCCAGTGTCATGTATGTAACCGTCATGCAACGGTAATCTTCATGTAACTGTAACCTTCATGCAACTACTTATACCCTAGAAATGCACACCCTGACCACAGGGGGTGAACTTGTGGGAGACAGTCCTCACCTGAGTTTCCAGGTATAAAAGAGGAGGCCCCACCCAGGGTCAGCTCTCCTTGGCCCTGGGAATAAAGGTTAAGGTCACGTAGTGACTGTGTCTGCAGTACATGGCTCGTGTGAGTTTGTAGTACGGTGCAGGGACACCACATTTGGCGACGAGAAACGGGAATCACCGAACCACGAGGATGGCCACCGGTAGCACAGAGGAACATTACTGTGTGGGTGAGGATTGGGACGACTTTGTGGAAAGACTCCAGCAGAGCTTTGTCACAAAGGACTGGCTGGGAGCGACAGCGGCTGACAAGCGGAGGGCGCATCTACTGGCCAGCTGCGGACCACAGATGTATGCGCTGATGAAAGACCTGCTCGCACCCCAAAAGCCAGCGGACAAGTCCTTTGAAGAGCTCAGCCAGCTGATCAGTGAGCATCTCAAGCCGGCAAGTAGCATACACATGGCCCCGCACCAGTTCTACACACACCGGCGTCAGGAGGGACAATACATCTCGGACTTCGTTGCGGACCTGCGGCGCTTGGCCAGTCTCTGTAAGTTCACAGACGCCTGCAGGGGGGGAGATGTTAAGGGACTTTTTCACTGAGGGCATTAATCATGTCGGGATTTTCAGGAAGCTCATAGAGGCCAAGGACTTGATTTTAGAAGGGGCAGCATTGATAGCTCAGACCTTCATGGCAGGCGAAGAGGAGACCAAGCTAATTTACGCGCGCAGCCCTGGTCCCAATGTGGTGATGGACCAGGGAGTTAACATTGTGAACGTGGCTAGGGACCCCGCAGGCAGGCAAGGGCATTTCGAAACCGCCCAGGCAGCAACAGACTCTAGGGTGGGCCTGCAACGGGAACAATGGAAAGGGGATCGGCAATTCACGCCATCACGAGGAACAATACATCCCGCGATGGGACCATTAACACCCATCATCAGAGTGCTTATAAACAACCAAATGGGCAATCAGAGAGGAATGCCTGGTAACAGTCCCTTTGTTAACAACAATCTCAACTCATGCTGGAGATGCGGGGGTAGACATACTGCGATAAGCTGCAGGTTCCAGCAATAACCTGTAGGATTTGTAACGTCAGTGGACATTTAGCCAGGATGTGCAAAAAGGCTGTGGCGAGGCTAATCTGCGGGACAGAGGAACCAGACGAGGGGTCTGCATTGCAGGATGATGCCTGGGGAAAAGCCATGGATGCTGAAGTTCAGCGGGTTCACGTGGCTGATGTCCACAGCTCATACACTAAAACGCCACCCATGATGATGAAAGTTTTATTGAATGGCATCCCCGGTGCGCATGGAGCTGGATACGGGAGCTAGCCAGTCACTTATGAGCGCCCAACAATTTGAGAGACAATGGCCACACAGAGCTAGCTGGCCCAAACTGGAACGCATTGACACGCAGCTACGGACGTACACCAAAGAACTCATCCCAGTGCTAGGCAGTGCAAACTTGGTGGTAACACATAATGGATCACAGAACCAGCTGCCACTCTGGATCGTCCCGGGAAATGGCCCCGCACTCTTGGGAAGGAGTTGGCTAACTGAGATGAATTGGAAATGGGGGGATGTGCATGCCATTTCATCTGTGGAGCCAAGTTCATGCTCACAGGTCCTACAAAAATTCGGGTCACTATTTCAACCCGGTGTCGGAACATTCAAGGGCACTAAAGTAGTGAAAAGCATCACTCCGGACGCCAGACCAGTGCACCACAAAGCCAGAGCGGTGTCGTATGTGATGCGTGAGAAAAATGAAAGTGAATTGGACAGGCTGCTCAGAGAGGGCATACTTTTGGCTGTTGAATTCAGCGACTGGGCAAGTCCCATCATTCCTGTCCTTAAAGCAGATGGCTCGGTCAGGATTTGTGGCGACTACAAAGCCACCATCAACCGAGTGTCGCTGCAAGACCAATACCCGCTCCCAAGAGCGGAGAATCTTTTTGCTGGCAGGTGGCAAGCTGTTCACGAAGCTGGACCTCACTTCGGCCTACATGACTCAGGAACTGGCTGAAGAATCCAAGCTTCTGACCACCATCACGACGCACAAGGGATTATTTATCTACAACAGGTGTCCGTTTGGCATTTGTTCGGCGGCAGCTATCTTTCAGCGGAACATGGAAAGCTTGCTCAAATCCATTCCTGGAACAATCGTGTTCCAAGACGTATCCTTATAACGGGTCGAGACACCGAGAAACACCTCCACAACCTGGAGGAGGTGCTACGACGACTGGACCGGGTAGGCTTGCGGCTGCAAAAGGCCAAGTGTGTGTTTTTGGCCCCAGAGGTCGAGTTTTTGGGCAGGAGGGTTGCCACAGACGGGATCCGCCCCACTGAATCAAAAATGGAGGCGATCCGCCGGGCGCCCAGGCCCGGCAACACGTTGGAGTTGCGATCATTCCTGAGACTTTTGAACTATTTTGGGAACTTTCTGTCAACGTAAGCACATTGTTGGAGCCGTTACACATACTCCTGCGTAAAGCTTGTGAATGGCTTTGGGGGGACTGTCAAGAACGGGCTTTCAATAAGGCGAGGAACCTGCTGTGTTCTAACAAACTGTTGACTTTGTATGACCCCTGTAAAAAAACTGGTTTTACCGTGCGATGCATCGTCCTATGAGGTTGGGTGTGTGTTGCAGCAGGGTAATGACGACGGCCGACTCCAACCGGTGACTTATGCCTCCACGTCACTCTCCCAGGCAGAGCATGGATACGGCATGGTCGAAAAGGAAGCACTCACTTGTGTTTACGGTGTGAAAAAGATGCACCAGTACCTTTTCGGTAGACGGTTCGAGCTAGAGACGGACCACAAGCCGTTAACATCCCTGTTGTCCGACAGCAAGGCTGTCAGTGCTAATGCGTCAGCTTGCATATAGCGATGGGCCCTCACGCTGGCTGCGTATGACTACACCATACGGCACCAGCCAGGCACCGAAAATTGCGCTGACGCGCTCAGCAGGCTCCCACCACCGAGGGGGCAGCGGAGCAAAGCGCTGAGATGGTCATGGCCGTTGAGGCTTTTGACACCGCAGGCTCCCCCATCACAGCCCGCCAGGTCAAACTCTGGACCAACAGAGACCCCCTCCTATCCATGATAAAGAAATGTGTCCTGACTGGGGATTGGGCGCCCGCACACAGGGCGTGCCCCGAGGAGGTCAGACCGTTTCAGAGATGGATGGATGAGCTCTCCATCCAAGCCGACTGCCTGCTATGAGGCAGCTGGGTAGTCATGCCCCAGAAAGCAGGGAAGCGTTCATCAGGGAACTCCACAGCGAGCATCCTGGCATCGTGTTAATGAAGGCCATTGCCCGGTCACATGTATGGTGGCCGGGGATTGACTCAGACCTGGAACACTGGATTCGCAGGTGCATGACGTGTGCCCAGCTGGGCAATGCCCCCAGGGAGGCCCCACTTAGCCCGTGGCCCTGGCCCACCAAGCCATGGTCACAGATTCATGTAGACTATGCTGGCCCGTTCATGGGAAAATGTTCCTGATCGTTGCCGATGCATACTCGAAATGGATCGAGTGCATCATATTAAACTTGTGCACGACATCCATCACAGTGGAGAGTCTGCGTATGGTTTTCGCGACCCACGGCTTGCCGGACATCCTGGTCAGCGACAATGGCCCGTATTTCACCAGCCATGAATCCCAGGAGTTTATGTCGGGCAAATGTATCAAACACGTCCGGACAGCGGCGTTCAAGCCGGCTTCCAATGGCCAGGCGGAACGTGCGGTCCAAGTCATAAAACAGGGCATGCTACGCATCCAAGGACACTCCCTTCAGTACCGCCTATCGCGCCTCTTGCTGGCCTACAGGTCCCGCCTGCACTCACTCACGGGAGTCCCACCAGCGGAACTCCTCATTAAATGCACACTTAAAACGCGGCTGTCCCTCATTCACCCAGCCCTGGCAGACATTGTTGAGGGCAAGCGCCAGTCCCAAACCGAGTTCCATTATCGAAACTCAAGGGGGAGGTGTATAGAAATGGATGACCCGGTATTTGTTCTTAGACATGCTCTGGGACCCAAGTGGCTTGAGGGCACAGTAATTGGCAAAGAAGGGAATAGAGTCATAGTGGTCAGACTAAACAATGGGCAGATATGCCGCAAACACTTGGACCAAGAAATGAAAAGGTTCAGCATAGACACGGAGGAACCTGAAGAGCATGAGATGTCACCCACACCACTGCCAGTGGTCGAGCAACAAGGACAATCCACAGCAGGCACAGTCCCTGCGGCCAGCCCGGACAGGCCGGAATCAACTCAGGTGACAGAGACGCGTGCCGAGGCTCAGCCACCAGAGCCCCACCTGCGGCGCTCCACGAGAGAGTGTCGACCACCTGACAGACTTAACCTCTGAAACTAAAAGACGTAAGGGGGGAGGGAGGTGATGTCATGTATGTAACCATCATGCAACAGTAATCTTCATGTAACTGTAACCTTCCTGCAACTCCTGTACACTGTACTTATACCCTAGAAATGCACACCCTGACCACAGGGGGTAAACTTGTGGGAGACACTTCTCACCTGGGTTTCCAGGTATAAAAGGGGAGGTCCCACCCAGGGTCAGCTTTCCTTGGTCCTGGGAATAAAGGATAAGGTCACGTAGTGACTGTGTCTGCAGTACATGCCTCGTGTGAGTTTGTAGTACGGTGCAGGGACACCGCACCCAGCATGACAAAGTCCCGCAGCATTTGCCCCAACGCAGCTCCAAAATCGCAAGGTCCCGTGAGACGTCTCAGGTCGGCAACATAATCCGCCACGTCCTGGCCCCCGGAGCGATGGTGCGTGTAAAAACGATATCTGGCCATGAGGATACTCTCCTTCGGCTTGAGGTGGTCCCGATCCAGCGTGCACAACTCTGTATATTCCTTCTCCGTTGGTTTTGTCGGTGCGATTCTTGATGTGGCCGTGTATTTTAGGCCCACAGACGGTGAGGAGAACCTCCATGCGCTTGGCCATGTTAGTGTCTCCTTCCAGCTTGTTGGCCACGAAGTACTGGTCAAGACACTCGACGAAGGCTTCCCAATCATCACCCTCTACGAATCTCTCTAATATTCCAACGGTAGCCATGGTTGCGTGAAGATTCGTATTCTGTTACTCATCGCCAATTGTTGTGTATAGAAGAACTCCACGAGGCTGAGTACTGTGAGCTAAACTTAGTATGACAGTCTTCTTTATTACAACTCCAGAGTGCCTAAACAACATGGCAGCCAACCTTTCATACTGGCCCTGCACGTGTGTGCAGGTGACCATTAGGACTCCAACAGTCGCGCCCTCTGGTGGTAAGTATTACATAGTCACATAGATAACACTGTACATAACGTAACAGTGCAGAGTAGACATCATATAGTTTCCTGCTCATCTATGTACTGGCCCAGAGATGTCTGAGGGGAGTTTGGAAAGAAGTGCCAGATGAGGTTGACCAGATGCATCTTCTGTGCCTTACTAGGTCAAAACTGTAACAAGCTGTGACCAAGGTCATCGACCTGAAACATAATTCTGTTTCTCTCTCCACAGATGCTGCCTGACCTGAAATCACAACGCTCTTTTAGCTGTGTAGAAACAAGGATTATTCTAATTTTTATACTTGTAATTGGTAAGGTGGCATTCAGAAGGTCACAATATGTGAAGTATTTTTTTAAATATGCTGTAGCTATATCTGCTGCAATCCACAAGCGAGGTTCTCCTCTGCATTCAAGTGGATTTAAACTTGTTATTTTTGAACTAATGGTAATGTAAAATGATCACAAACTAGTCTTCACACTGTCTGCAGCAGAACCCCTGGTTCTAGACTCCGCAGCCAGGGGAAACATTCACCCAGTATCTACTCTGTCAAGCCCTTTAAGAATTTTACGTGTTTCAATGAGATCACCTCTCATTCTTCTAAACTCTAAGGCCTATAGGCCTAGTCTACTCAATCTCTCCTTATAGGACAATCCCCTCATCCCAGGAATTAGTTTAGTGAATCTTCATTGCACTCCCTCTAAGGCAAGTATATCCTTCCTTAGGTATGGAGACCTCATCATCATCATTGTAGGCAGTCCCTCGAAATCGAGGAAGACTTGCTTCCACTCCAAAAGTGAGTTCTCAGGTGACTGAACAGTCCAATACAGGAATTACAATCTCTGTCGCAGGTGGCGTGTCAATGGCTAAACATCCTACCCAAACTTTGTTCAGGCTCATGCATGAATAGCTAATTTAGGATGAGGTACTGGAGGGGCACCAGTACTTCAGGAATGGTACCCCATCAGGATCAGCATCTTCAGGAAATAGAAGAAAAGTGCGGCGGTGGGGGAGGCGTGGTGGGATCGCAAATAGTGCAAAATCAGCTAAGGTTTTCTGAGGCTGAACTTTGATCTCTATTTGCACCCTTTTACCAAAATATACTGAGGCCGAAATTCAGCCTCCCGATAAGGCCTGTTACCGCCGGAATGTGGCGGCCACGTGGTGAAGTCGAATGGCTGCCGTTGGTGAAATTCTCCGAGGTGCTTTTTCCGGTGGTCTGCACTTCCGCCCTGCTGCCGCCGACCCCTCCTAAGTGAGTCAACAAAGCGTGCACCGCCGATCTCCTGCACTGCAAGCAAAGTTCAGGTGAAAAAATCTTTGGGCTGCCAATCGGTGCCCCCAACAGTTTTTTTTGTCGGTGCACTGTGTTCACTGTGTGTGCGACATGGCGGTGCGGCGGCCATTCAAGGGAAGGGCGGCACTACCGCGGCCAACATCTTATTTTTTTTGCCAGCCAACTGCCAGGCCAGCCAAACAATTATGCCTCTTGGGTGGCAGGCCACTGGTCCAGCCAAAACCCACCTTCCTGGTGGCCCAGTGGACCTAACTAAAATAATCACAGAGCTCACAGCGGCTCTCCCCTTTAAGGGGAGAGATGTGGTGACACACAAGCGTCATGACATCATTAGTGCTATGCTGATCACTGACAATGGCGGCGATTCTATCCCGCCTCCACTTCCGCCCCTCTTATGATCGATCTTCTGCTCTCCACCCCACTTTCGCCCCCATTATGACCGACCTTGGCTCCGCTCGAAAAAAAATGCCAAAGAGCTGAATTTTGCGCAAGAGGCCACCTCACCCACTGCAGCAGTGAAAACACAAGAAAAGCAGTAGGTGCGACCGATTTCGAGCGGCGGTGAATTTCGGCCCCGCTATGTCTGACGAAAGGTCATCGACCTGAAACGTCAACTGTTTCTCTCTCCACAGACGTTGCCTGACCGACTGAGTATTACCAACATTTCTGTGTCTACTTCAGATTTCCAGCATCCGCAGTATTTTGCTTTTATATACTATGTTGAGCTCATTACCAGAGGTTCAGTGCCTTGTTCACTCTTGTAATTGTGGCAGAATTGAATAAACTCAACAAACATCTGCTTAGTAACAGCCGCAGTGAATGAAGGCGATGGGATTGAAGTCACAGAGTGATGTTAGTAACAAATGCATTGATATGAAATTTATGCTATTTAACATTTTATTTAGAGGGTGTGGATTGCTCCCCAATGCCCCAGTGAGTAAATACACTAGCTAATGCAAGACTGGCTCACACAGACACGAGGATCCCAGGTTTGATTGCTGATTTGTCGACCAATTTCACTGATACACCTATTAAGGTGCTAAAATCGGCTCTGATGTCTCTTTTGAGCTGGGGAGTGGGGGGGGGAATGAGCCAAGGCTCCCACTACTAGTAATCAAGGAGGTCCTCCTGTGCTAAATGGTATATACTTTAATGCAAGGAGTATAGCGAATAAGGTGGATGAGCTAAGAGCACAGGTAGACACTTGGGAGTATGACATTATAGCCATTAGAGAGACATGGCTGAAAGAGGGGCAGGTTTGGCAGCTCAATATTCTGGTTACAGGATTTTATGGGGGTAAAAAAGGGGGGTCATGGTATTGATTAAAGAAACTATTACAGCGGTGAGGAGGGATGATATGTTAGAGGGATCATGAAATGAGGCCATATGGGTCGAATTGAAAAATAAAAAAGGGGCGATCACTTTGGGTGTTTATTATAGACTCCCAAACAGTGGGAGGGAGATAGAAGAGCAAATATGTCGGCAAATTTCTGTGAAGTCCAAAAACCATAGGGCAGTAATAGTAGGGGATTTTAACTATCCTAATATTGTTTGGGCCAAATATAGTGTGAAGGGTATAGAGGGTGCGGAATTCTTAAAATGCATTCAAGAGAACTTTTTTAGTCAGTATGTAACAAGCCCAACACGAGAGGGGGCGGTTTTGGATTTGGTTTTGGGGAATGAAGCTGGGCAGGTGGCAGGGGTATTAGTGGGAGAGCACTTGGGTGCCAGTGACCATAATTCAGTCAGATTCAAGTTAGTTATCGATAAGGACAAGGATAGGCCTGGAATAAAAGTCCCAAATTGGGGAAAAGCTAACTTTGCTAAGTTGAGGAGTGATTTGGCCACAGTGGACTGGAAACAGCTGCTTGTAGGTAAATCAGTGTCGGAACAGTGGGAGGCATTCAAGGAGGAGGCCCAGAGGGCTCAGGCCAAACATGAGCCCTTAAAGAAAAAGGGTGGGAATAACAATTCTAGAGCCCCTTGGATGTTTAGGGAGTTACAGGGGAGGATAAAGAAGAAAAGGGAAACATGTCATATACCGACAGCTAAATAGTGTAGAATCTTTGGAGGAATATAGAAAGTTCAGAGATAAAATTAAAAAGGATATTAGGAATGCTAAGAGAGAGCTTGCCAAGTAAAATTAAGGAAAACCCAAAGATGTTCTATAAATATATTAAGAGCAAGAGGATAATTAAAGAAAGGAAAGGGCCTATTAGAGACTATGAGGTTAATCTCTGTGTGGAGGCGGAAGTTGTTGGTATGGTTCTTAATGAATACTTTGCGTCTGTTTTCACTAAGGGGCAATGCAGATACTGCTATCGAGGTGGAGTGTGAAATTCTGGATGAAATAAACATAGTGAGAGAGGAGGTATTAAAGTATTTAGTAGCTTTGAAAGTAGTTAAGCCCCAGGCAGGATGAAATGCATCCTAGATTGTTGAGCGAAGTCAAATAGGAAATAGCAGAGGCCTTGACCATCATTTTCCAGTCCTCTTTGGATTTGGGCATGGTGCTGGAGGATTATGGACCTAGAGCTGGTAAGTGGGATTAGACTGGATAACCTCTTGTTGGTTGGCACAGATACGATGGTAAGTGCTGCAGGGAATCGAATATGGCCAGGATAATCTCCTGGACTAGTTTCGATCGCCTCACTGGGTCGGAGAGGAATTTTCCCAGATTTTTCCCCCAATTGGCCTGGGTTTTTATCTGTTTTTTGCCTTTCCCAGGAGATCACATGGCTCCGGTTGTGGTGGAGTGTAGAATGTTGCGGTGTAAGTTGTGTGGGGCGGACTGGTTGGGCTGGGTGTTCTTTACCTTTCTGCCATTGTTCATAGGTTTATATGTAACCTTCAGGGCTGTTGACCGAGGCCCGTGTGGCTCTTTGTGGGCGGGCGCGGACACAATGGGCCGAAATGGCCTCCTTCTGTGCTGTAAATTTCTATGTTTCTACGGATTGCTGTCTAGTGACCCCTGCTGAAGACTGCACGAGTGTGAATGCTGCAGGAGGAGATCAAACAAGATTGGATTTATCAGAGATGCCTTGTAAGGTGAATTAGCATGCTGACATGCAGTGCCTAAGCTCACACTTGAAGAATGGTCACTTAGGTGAGATCCCAGAGAGCTTCTGTTGCCCCAGGAGCCTCACTCCAGAAAAAGTCAACTGCTTCAGGAGAGATTCGAAGAAAACGAGCAAAAAAGAAATTAGAAGAAAATTCTTGGTAAAAATTATTTACTTCTCAGAAACTTACAAACTCCCAATCTCTGTAATACTGGATAACTTGTAGATCATTATTGCAAATCTTGCAACAAGCATGGATAATTATCAACTGTGAGCTCTATTAGACTTAAAGCCTTGCTGCTGAAATACTGCAGAGCTCATTACTAGATGAAAGAGGATTCCAAATATGAAGATGTAAATGCTTTGCCAGCACAATCTCTGCCACTTACCACATCCATCAGTGCAGTGCCCAATAGCGAGAATAATGCCCAATTTACTGCTTATGTCAAGACCATTCTGTGACAACAGCGCCACGAGCTTGGGTACGATTAAGTATTCTGACAAGCGTGAAGCCACAGAAGCTGTCAAAAAATAATTATGTCAGACATTATTTTTTACTTTTAAAAACATTTCCTTGTGGTAATAAGGATGCAATGTGAGCATGGAATCATAAATAAAACAGCATCACAAAAATTATGGTTGCTTTTTTCGGGGTTTGGGACCAGCGTACACACCGTGCTGTTTAACGATGAATTCCTAATCTCGGCTGCAGATTGAGTTGATCAAACACCTCAAACAATGATGAATGGATTAATACAGTTTCTAGAATGTTAATAAGCCCTACAGAGAATAAGGTCCCAGCTTGATTCCTGGTCTATGTTGAGTTAGCTGATGTCAGTCAGTTGGGACACTATAATAGGCTTCAGCATTCCTGGGCTAGGGAAGACAGAACCAGCCACATTTCACACCCCTGATTGCTACTCAATAACCCTGCTGGATAGCGAATGTTGTGTCAGGACAAAAGGTTACCGCAGAAGATAAAGGTACGTGGAGTCAGAGGAAATGTATTAGCATGGATAGAGAATTGGCTAGCTAACAGAAAGCAGAGAGTTGGGATAAATGGGTCCTTTTCGGGTTGGAAATCGGTGGTTAGTGGTGTGCCACAGGGATCGGTGCTGGGACCACAACTGTTTACAATATACATAGATGACCTGGAAGAGGGGACGGAGTGTAGTGTAACAAAATTTGCAGATGACACAAAGATTAGTGGGGAAGCGGGTTGTGTAGAGGACACAGAGAGGCTGCAAAGAGATTTAGATAGGTTAAGCGAATGGGGTAAGGTTTGGCAGATGGAATACAATGTCAGAAAGTATGAGGTCATCCACCTTGGGAAAAAAAACAGTAAAAGGGAATATTATTTGAATGGGGAGAAATTACAACATGCTGCGGTGCAGAGGGACCTGGGAGTCCTTGTGCATGAATCCCAAAAAGTTAGTTTGCAGGTGCAGCAGGTAATCAGGAAGGCGAATGGAATGTTGGCCTTCATTGCGAGAGGGATGGAGTACAAAAGCAGGGAGGTCCTGCTGCAACTGTACAGGGTATTGGTGAGGCCGCACCTGGAGTACTGCGTGCAGTTTTGGTCACCTTACTTAAGGAAGGATATACTAGCTTTGGATGAGGTACAGAGACAATTCACTAGGCTGATTCCAGAGATGAGAGGGTTACCTTATGATGATAGATTGAGTAGACTGGGTCTTTACTCGTTGGAGTTCAGAAGGATGAGGGGTGATCTTATAGAAACATTTAAAATAATGAAAGGGATAGACAAGATAGAGGCAGAGAGATTGTTTCCACTGGTCGAGGAGACTAGAACTAGGGGTCACGGGGGAGCTAATTTAAAACCGAGCTGAGAAGGAATTTCTTCTCCCAGAGGGTTGTGAATCTGTGGAATTCTCTGTCCAAGGAAGCAGTTGAGGCTAGCTCATTGAATGTATTCAAATCACAGATAGATAGATTTTTAACCAATAAGAGAATTAAGGGTTACGGGGAGCGGGCGGGTAAGTGGAGCTGAGTCCACGGCCAGATCAGCCATGATCTTGTTGAATGGCGGAGCAGGCTCGAGGGGCTAGATGGCCTACTCCTGTTCCTAATTCTTATGTTCTTATGTAGGACAGGATGGGATTAGGATGTAATGGCCATACAGTTCAATCGCTGCCAACACTCACTCTCTAGGCTCACACCTGAAGATAAACGACACCTATGTGGTGCAGAGCAGAATTGTTTCTTCACTGTTGGAGGAAACAATACCTGTACTATATTGAGCTTCTGGCATATATGCTCTGTATTAACAATCTAGGAATTGCATTCATTCATCCAGCCACGTGGATCCATACCCAAGCACAAAACTCTGAATTCAAGGGTGGGAAAATAAGTCAATTTTTAAAAATATAGTTTCACGTTGCCATCTCCTATAGCATCCCCTGCTCACCATTAAGCAAATCTTTTCCATGTTAGAAACATAGAAAATAGGTGCAGGAGCAGGCCATTCGGCACTTCGAGCCTGCACCACCATTCAATATAATCATGGCTGATCATGCAACTTCAGTACCCCACTCCTGCTTTCTCTCCATACACCCTGATCCCTTTAGCCGTAAGGGTCACATCGAACTCCCTTTTGAATATATCTAACGAACTGGCCTCAACAACTTTCTGTGGTAGAGAATTCCATAGGTTCATAATTATCTGGGTGAAAAGGTTTCTCCTCATCTCGGTCCTATATGGCTTACCCCTTATCCGTAGACTGTGACCCCTGGTTCTGGAATTCCCCAGCATCAGGAACATTCTTCCTGCATCTAACCTGTCCATTCCCGTCAGAATTTTATATGCTTCTATGAGATCCCCTCTCATTCTTCTAAATTCCAGTGAATATAAGTCTAGTTGATCCAGTCTTTCTTCATATGTCAGTCCTGCCGTCCTGGGAATCAGTCTGGTGAACCTTCGCTGCACTCCCTCAATAGCAAGAATGTCCTTCCTCAGATTAGGAGACCAAAACTGCACACTGAACTCAAGGTGTGGTCTCACCAAGGCCCTGTACAACTGCAGCAAGACCTCTCTGCGCCTATACTCAAATCCTCTCGCTATGAAGGCCAACATGCCATTTGCTTTCTTTACTGCCTGCTGTACCTGCATGCCTACTTTCAATGACTGATGTACCATGACACCCAGGTCTCGTTGCACCTCCCCTTTTCCTAATCTGTCACCATTCAGATAATAATCTGCCTTCCTGTTTTTGCCACCAAAGTGGATAACCTCACACTTATCCACATTATACTGCATCTGCCATGCATTTGCCCACTCACCTAACCTGTCCAAGTCACCCTGCAGCCTCTTAGCATCCTCCTCACAGCTCACACTGCCACCCAGCTTAGTGTCATCTGCAAACTTGGAGATATCACATTCAATTACTTCGACACAGAGGGCTCCAATTTTCAGGGTACAGCAATCTACCAACATCTAAAAATCCAAATCATTAGCCAAGTTTTTTAAGTGTCAGTTTGACTCAGTTGGTAGAACTCACCTTAAATTGATATGGTTCAAGGCCCGCTGTAGGATTTGAGCACATAAGTTAGACTGACACTGCAGTGCAGTACTGAGAAAGTTCTGTATTGTCAGAGCTGCCTGACAACTGATGCCCTGCCTGCCTTGTCGGGTGGATATGAAAGATCCCATGGCACTATACAAAGTAGCTGGCCTGGCCAACAGCTCTCCCTCAATCAGAAACAGATTAATTAGTCATTTGTCTCATTTGCTGTTTGTGAAGCTTTTCTATAAGCAATTTGACTGCATTTCAAAAACTAATTGGCTTGTTGTGAAGACTTGATACGCTGTTATAAAAATGTAAATTCTTTCTATTTTAAGATTTTCAAGTATTTTCTGTTTTATTGGTGAATACTTTCCCTCTCAAATTTTCTCTTCCTCGGTCAGTGAGATACAAGCCCATTGAAACTGGATGCCCTTCTCATCACCATCATCATAGGCAGTCCCTCGGAATCGAGGAAGACTTGCTTCCACTCCCAAAGCGAGTCCTTTGGTCGCTGAACAGAAGGTGAGCCCTTCTTAACCTTGACACGATGGACATTATTCATATGTGACCCCAGACAGGGCTATTTTGGATCAAAAATTGGTTAGAAGGAAGAGAAGCGAGAGTACGAATTAAGAGCAGCTTCTCAGAGAGATTGGAAGTGGGCACCGGTATCCCGCACGGTTCAGTTCTGGGCAACTCCTGTTAAAAAAGACTTACATTTTCTATAGTGTTTCTCTACAGCCAATAAAGTACTTTTGAAGTGTTGTCATGTAGGAAATGCGGCAGCCAATTTGCACAGCACAGCAAGCTCCCACAAGCAACAATGTGATAATGATCAGATAATCTGTTTTAGTGATGTTGATGAGGGATAAATATTGACCAAGACAGTGGGGAGAACTCCCCGCTCTTCTTTGAAATAGTGCCATGGGATCTTTAACATCCAACTGAGGGGACAGACAGGGCCTCGGTTTAATGTCGCATCCAAAAGACGGTACCTCCAACAGTGCTGTGCTCCCTCAGTGGGGCTTGAACCTACAACATTCTGACTCAGAGGCAAGAGTGTAACTCACTAAGCCACAGCTGACACCTGTATATATAACTTAGATAGAGGGAGTGATGTCAATATTTGTAGATGATACCAAAGTAGAAGGAACAGTTAAAGCTGCAAAAGGGTATTGAAAAAAGGGGGAAATGGACTAATAAATGCAGATGGAATTCATGTCAAAAAGTGTGGTGATGCATTCTGTAAAAAAATAATAGCAGTAATGATACTCTGAGTAGAAATAGGCTATGAGTGCCATAGACGAGCAGCGGGAAGGGTGTGGGGGAGGGGCGGGGGGGAGGTACAGGTTCACAGGGCATGAAAGGCGGCACCTTATGGTGATCAAACTGCAAAAAAAGCGACTGGGATTCTAGATTTTAGCACAAAGTAACGATGAGTTATATAAAACCATAAGACTTCAGGTAGAGTTCTGTGGGCAATACTGAGACCCATACTACAGGAAGGATATTGAAGCTTTAGAGAGGTACAATGCAGATTCACTTGGTGCTGGCTGGCATGAAAGAATACACATATGAGGAAAACTTGAAAAAAATATTTTTTTTGTTAGAACAATACAGTTATTAGGCCTGTATGATAGCGTGTTTAAAATGATGAAAGGATGGAACAGGGTAGATAGAAGCAGACTGTTTCCAGTGGTTGAGGTACCTAGAACAAGGGTCCATAGATACAAGATTAAATGAAAGCGAGCAAGAGATACTTCGTTACAGAGAATCGTGAGGCTGTAGAATTCATTTCCAGGGTTAGTGGTTGAAACAAATTCAAGATTAGATTGGAGAGGTGGATGAAGGAAAAGGGATTGAATGGATTTGGGAACAGGATGAGTAATTGTGATTATCTGCTCTCATGGAGGGTAAACACTGGCATAGACTGGTTGAGCCGAATGGCCTGTTTCCGTTTTGTGACTTCTATGTATTTCATCGTGGAGAACATCACGAGTAAACCCAATCCTGTTCTCGCTCTCTCTCTCATACATACACACACATTCTAGCAGGAGCCAGTGGATACCTGCTGATTCTCCACCCCCTCGCACACACCATACAGGCGGAGACTTTCAATTCTGCATGGTTCAGTCACTCGCTTCCTTTACCAACACAGCCACTGGGGTTGCTACATTTTCCTACATTGGAACTGAATGCCGCTTTAGACCTTAGAGGTTCAAACTATTGATTTACTTACAATTTTCTGAAATGCAGGAATCCAATGTCTTTGTCATAGCTACTGCCAGCTCTGTGCTGGAATGATGTCTTACAGATTCGTCTGCTAACCTCACAAGAGCCTGAGCAAGAGCATCCAGGCCACCGACTTTACAAAAGTAGTCCTGTACATATGCTTAAGGGAAAGTAAAAGAAATAATAAGTGCAGTTGCAGTATAGTAACTCTGGAGGGTAATATTAGAACTCATCAAGCTGACTGATGTCAGTGTTGGGGAAAAGAACATCTTCTACTTTTCATACCCCGTCTCAGGAGCAAAGCAGTTTCAGGGCAGCTATGGCATGCGTCTGATGTGCATTTAAAATTGTTTACTTTATCCAGAAAGCTCTCTCGGGTCAGGTGCAGCACAGGTTAGATGCAGGGTAAAGTGCCCTGTACACTGTCCCATCAACCACTCCCAGGTCAGGTATGGTGTTGGTTCATCACAAGGAAAAACCTTTCTACTCTGCCCCAACAACATTTTTTTAGAGGAAATAGAATCCATTGAGATTGCGTCACGATCTTAATGTAATAAGCTGTAATAATGTAATATGTCATGTCTATCTGTTTTCTGCGGAGCCGAGTAGCGCCGCCAAACCCGCCCCAAAGGGAAGTGGAGCGTGCGACAGTGTGCACTTCCTGTGAGGGGCGGTAACCGCAATTTTGCGACGAGGGTGGGATGTCCACGCCGGCAGCAGGAAGTCCGCGTACCCTCAGTTACCGACCCCAAACAGGGCGAAAGCCAGTTTTGCCCCTAAAGAGTGTCTCAGAGGTCCCCCTTTAAACTCACCCTCAAAAGTGCAGCCTTCACAGCACCAGCATAACATTTCGATTCCAGTTATCTTTACAAGCTGTCTGAGTGAGGCTGACAAGCAGCGCTGAGTTACGAGCAGCTTTGTACCGTTGACTCAAGATGGCCCAAACTTACTTCAGCCACCTCACCGGTTAGATTTCAAATTGCTACACTCTTAATAGCAGGTCCTGCATCAAATCACGTGCCCACTGCCACATGGATGTGTTCATGGTGGCTGTAACTTAAGGGGGAAGGTAGGGTGAAGTATACTCAATAATATATTTGGTACTCGGATTGCACTAAAGTTGTGCAGTTAAGATGCCCCCTGATCAAGGTTACAAGCAGACCAATTTCAAGCAGACCAATTTTCAAACAGCCTCTTCTGACAGCCAGTGGGTAGCACCCTTGACTCTCAGGCAGTAGGTCGTGGGTTCAAGTCCCACTCCAGAGACTCAAGCACAAAAATCTAGGCTGACACTCCAGTGCAGTACTGAGGGAGCGCTGCACTGTCGCCGTTTTTCGGATGAGACGTTAAACCCGAGGTCTCATGTGCACTATTTTGAAGAAGAGCAGGGGAATTATCTCCGGTGTCCTGGGCGAATATTTATCCCTCAATCAACATCACTAAAACAGATTATCTAGTCATTATTACCTTGCTGTTTGTGGAAGCTTGCTGTGCACAAATTGGCTGCCACGTTTCCTACATTACAACAGCAACTACACTTCAAAAAGTACTTAATTGTCTGTAAAGCGTCCGGTGGTCGTGAAAGACACTGTAGAAATGTCCGTTGTTTAATACTCTGTGAGTTCCTGGTTCTGGGGTGTGAGGCAGAGCAAATCGGAGTGGAGACCCATTGTGACGGGATTCCACCCACTTTGCACTTTCTGCAGGCATTTTCTGAGGTATCCACCAGACAAGAGTGACATCAAAACACCTCCCGTGATATTTTCCTGAAATTTGCCTGGCAGACATCCAAAAAACCAAGACACAGAGACAGTGGACCTTAGAGGCTATGACTAGCTATTTCAGATTGGAGGATTTGAAAAGGGGCTGCCAGCAACCACTTCAGACCCGTAGAAGGGTTTTGACAGCAGCCAGAAGGCTGAGTGTCTGGTGAGAATTTGCACGGTTGCAGGCGGCAACACACAATTTCCATCCCCCAGCATGGGTCGCCCAGCCATTCACGGGGCATTTCCGGGTTAAGACCTGGCCACACAAATGAGCTGAACTCAGAAATGTATGAAGCTGAATTCTAATGGAGTGGGGGGATGGGGAGGGGGGAGGGGAGGAACAGTGACCCCTCTGTCTCGTTACATATTAGATCATATTATACATATGCAGAAAACCATCTCATACAGTCAGATACTTACAGTTGTTAGCAACTGTGAGTCCAATAAATGCACAAATGGGCCGGATTACTTCTTGCCTGATGCATTTCTGCAGGCAGTCTTTTGCAAATGGGAAGGCTGTTATACACAGTCTCTGGTTCTCTTCTGTAACAGTTACACACAGATCAGTGCATGTGACACCACAGAAACACAGATCAATTCAACAGTATTCAAATTCCCTTTTTTAAGCCAGTTTTCTCCCCTCCCCCTCTCCTAAAGATGATGACTCATGCGATGGTAGTTTCATCGGCATTGAGTGCCCTCTGGTGCCTTTTCCATGCAGCTCTTCCTTGTCAGCCTCGACACTGAGTGATGGCGGGGTGAGGGGGGGGGGGGGGGGGGAGGGGTATTCAACTGTCACGGACATCTTGGCTGAGCCGATTCTGTCCTCAACCAATCAGCAGACACGCAATTTTTCTGGGAAGATTTACTAGATGACAATTGGCAGTGGGAACCCTGATTGGTTTTATTTCTCTCTGCCTAGCTGAGGGATATTGAGGGTAATCGCAATGCTTTGCTGCTATCCCACATCAGACCAACTAACTCAAATCGTTTATTTTAATTTTTCCTGCCACGGCTTGCTCAAACGAGGCAATCGTTTTGCAGATTTATTGAGAAGTACGATTTTCTCAAAGGCCTCGGTGCAGAACATTCCCCCTACATAAAGTAAAAACATTATGTATTTAACTGCAATGAGCACCTCCTACTTAAAGAGCAAATCATTCTAGCTGTTTGAATAAAATCAAAGCATGCTGCCCCTTGGCTCAGTGGGTAAATGTACCACGAGGTGTAGCTGTACTGTGCAGACAAACATAGTCCCAGACCCGGTCTGTGTTGAGTTAGCTGTCACAGCCAGCATGCTACCATTGTCCTATGCATCAGTGAGCTACGGAGAGAGGGGAAAATAAACCAGAGTTATTGCTGCTGAACTTTATCCAATGACCACCAACTGGAAATGCACATTTTGTCAGCTTGGATCTGGCTGTGATTTTCCTCAGTCAAATAACCTGCCGATAATCACTAGCTAGACACACACATGAAAAATGACCACATTTAGGCAATATACCCACGAGCGGGGCAGGTGAATCTGTAACCAGAAATTTGTGAAGAATTCCGAATGACACAACGGTCTTCATAAAAAGATAGTAATGCAGTAATTAAAATAAATATCGTTCCCCTTTTAATCATTATACAAATATTTTAGAGAAAAAAACTTCAATATAACAAAGCCACATCTGAAAGAGGTAAAAATTAAATACCATTTTGTGGATTGTTGACACAAGCACAGAGAGTACTCCCAATGGATGACCACAACTCGTAGTACTGACCAATGTTTTCATGTACGATTTTCTTGTCCGACATTGGAAAACTAGTTCTGGTGAAAAGTAAAAAGAAAATCAAAATGTAAACCTACACTGAAGAAACTGTTAATGCTTTAAGAGACACTGTGGGTAATTTTCACCTTCACTAATTGGGCAGTAAACTGACAAAGTGGATCGCCCACCTGTTATACAACCTACCTGATTTTCACTGCTATGGATTTGGAAATTCGACAGGTTTTATAACAGATGGGCAATATACTTTGCCAATCGGTGAAGGTAAAGATTAGCCCCATTTAGTCCAGTGCTGGAAACACTGCAACTTTCCAAATTGAGGGGTTTTTCCCAAATAGATGCTAAACATTGTCGAGCACCTCTGTACACATCACATGCAAACGTATATTCACTGGCTAGGACTATTCTCTCACCAATTGTCTCCCACCCTCTCCTGGTGGTATCAGCTCCTTGTTAGGGGTCCAGCTCTACAGATGCCTGCTGCTCACCTGCATGCCATCCTAGAGGCCAATGCTCACTGCTGATCTTTAAGTTACTGTAGTGTCCTTACACTTTACTATAAATTCACACGAGGCACATTCTGCAGACAAGGTCACTCTGTGACCTGAACCTTTATTCCCAGGACCAAGGAGTGTTGACCCTGCGTGGGACCTCCCTTTATATACCTGGATGACCAGGTGAGGAGTGTCTCCCACAAGTTCACCCCCTGTGGTCAAGGTGTGCATTTCTTATGTGTATACAGTGTGCAGTGTTGTTACATGAAGGTTACAGTTACATGAAGGTTACATACATGACATCACCTCCCCCACAACGTCTTATGGGGTCAAAGATGAAGTCTTTCAGGCGGTCGATGCTCTCTCGTGGAGCACCGCAGTTGGGGCTCTGGCTGTTGAGCCTTGGCATGCGTCTCTGTCACCTGTGGTGATTCCGGCCTGTCCGGGCTGGCCGCAGGGACTGTGCATGCTGCTAAAAGTTCTTGTTGCTCGTTCACTGGCGGTGGTGTGGGCAACATCTCATGATCTTCCTGGGTGTCCATGCTGAACCTTTTTTTTACTTGATCCAGATGCTTGCAGCATATCTGTCCATTATTAAGTCTGACCACTATGACCCTAGTCCCCTCTTTGCCAATTACAGTACCCTCAAGCCACTTGGGCCCCAAAGCATGATTAAGAACAAATACAGGGTTATCGCTTTCTATACATCTCTCCTTTGAGTTACGGTCATGGCTCTCATTTTGGGGCTGGGGCTTGCCCTTAACAATGTCTGACAGGACTGGATGAATGAGGGACAGCCGAGTTTTAAGTGTACGTTTCATGAGTAGTTCCGCGGGCGGGGCTCCTGTGAGCGAATGCGGTCGGGACCTATAGGCCAGCAGGAGGCGCGATAGGCGGCATTGAATCCGAAGCATGCCCTGTTTTATGATTTGGACCGCACATTCCGCCTGGCCATTGGAAGCCGGCTTGAACAGTGCTGTCCTGACATGTTTGATGCCATTACCCGACATGAACTCCCGGAATTCATAGCTAGTGAAACACTGGCCGTTGTCGCTAACTAGGATGTCTGGCAAGCCGTGGGTCGCAAAAACCGCACGCAGACTCTCCACTGTGGTGGATGTCGTGCACGAATTCAATATGATGCACTCGATCCATTTCAAGTACGCATCAACAATAATGAGGAACATTTTTCCCATGAACGGACCCGCGTAGTCTACGTGAATACGTGACCATGGCCTGGTGGGCCAGGGCCACGGCCTGAGTGGGGCCTCCCTGGGGGCATTGCCCAGCTGGGCACACATCGTGCACCTGCGAACACAGTGTTCCAGGTCTGAGTCAATTCCCGACCACCATACATGTGACCGGGCAATGGCCTTCATTAGCACGATGTCTGGGTGCTCACTGTGGAGTTCCATGATGAATGCTTCCCTTCCCTTCTGGGGCATGACTACCCGGCAGTCGACTTGGAGGGAGAGCTCATCCATCCGTCTGTGAAACGGTCTGACCTCCTCGGGGCATGCTCCGTGTGCGGGCGCCCAATCCCCAGTCAGGACAAATTTCTTGATCAAGGATAGGAGGGGATCTCTATTGGTCTAGATTTTCATCTGGCGGGCTGTGATGGGAGAGCCTGCGCTGTCAAAGGCATCAAGGATAGACAGAAAGGAAAAGGAGGCGGGGTAGCGTTGCTGGTTAAAGAGGAAATTAATGCAATTGTAAGGAAGGAAATTAGCTTGGATGATGTGGAATCGGTGTGGGTGGAGCTACGGAATACCAAAGAGCAGAAAACGCCAGTGGGAGTTGTGTACAGGCCACCAAATAGTAGTAGTGAGGTTGGGGACAGCATCAAACAAGAAATAAGGGATGTGTGCAATAAAGGTACAGCAGTAATCATGGGTGACTTTATTCTACATATTGATTGGGCTAACCTAATTGGTAGCAATGCGGTGGAGGAGGATTTCCTAGAGTGTATTAGGGATGGTTTTCTGGACCAATATGTCGAGCAGCCAACCAGAGAGCTGGCCATCCTAGACTGGGTGATGTGTAATGAGAAGGGACTAATTAGCAATCTTGTTGTGCGAGGCCCCTTGGGGATGAGTGACCATAATATGGTAGAATTCTTTATTAAGATGGAGAGTGATAAAGTTAATTCAGAAACTAGGGTCCTGAACCTAAGGAAAGATAACTTTGGTGCTATGAGGTGCGAATTGGCTAGATTAGACTGGCAAATGATACTTAAAAAGTACGGTAGATAGGCAATGGCAAACCTTTAAAGATCATATGGACAAACTTCAACAATTGTACATCCCTGTCTGGAGTAAAAATAAAACGGGGAAGGTGGCTCAACTGTGGCTAACAAGGGAAATTAAGGATAGTGTTAAATCCAAGGAAGAGGCATATAAATTAGCCAGAAAAAGTAGCAAGCCAGAGGACTGGGAGAAATTAGAATACAGCAGAGGAGGACAAAGGGATTAATTAAGAGGGGGGAAATAGAATACGAAAGGAAGCTTGCCGGAAACATAAAAAATGACTGCAAAAGCTTCTATAGATATATGAAGAAGAAAAGATTAGTGATGACAAATGTAGGTCCCTTGCAGTTGGATTCGGGTGAATTTATAATGGGGAACCAATTGAACAAGTACTTTGGTTCTGTCTTCACAAAGGAAGTCACAAGTAACCTTCCGGATGTACCAGGGGTCCGAAGGTCTAGTGAGAAGGAGGAACTGAAGGATATGCTTATTAGGCGGGAAATTGTGTTAGGGAAATTGACGGGATTGAAGGCCGATAAATCCCCAGGGCCTGGTAGTCTGCATTCCAGAGTACTTAAGGAAGTGGCCCTAGAAATAGTGGATGCATTGGTGATAATTTTCAACAGTCTATCGACTCTGGATCAGTTCCTATGGACTGGAGGGTTGCTAATGTAACACCACTTTTTAAAAAAGGAGGGAGAGAGAAAACGGGTAATTATAGACCAGTTAGCCTGACATCAATAGTGGGGAAAATGTTGGAATCAATAGAAGCACATTTGGAAAGCAGTGATAGGATTGGTCCAAGTCAGTATGAATTTATGAAAGGGAAATCATGCTTGACAAATCTTCTGGAATTTTTTGAGGATGTAACTTGTAGAGTAGACAAGGAAGAACCAGTGGATGTGGTGTATTTGGACTTTCAAAAGGCTTTTGACAAGGTCCCACACAAGAGATTGGTGAGCAAAATCAAAGCACATGGTATTGGGGGTAATGTACTGACGTGGATAGAGAACTGGTTGGCAGACAGGAAGCAGAGAGTCGGGATTAACGAGTCCTTTTCGGAATGGCAGGCAGTGACTAGTGGAGTGCCGCAGGGCTCGGTGCTGGGACCCCAGCTCTTTACAATATATATTAATGATTTGGATGATGGAATTGAGTGTAATATCTCCAAGTTTGCAGATGACACTAAACTGGGTGGCGGTGTGAGCTGTGAGGAGGACGCTAAGAGGCTGCAGGGTGACTTGGACAGGTTAGGTGAGTGGGCAAATACATGGCAGATGCAGTATAATGTGGATAAATGTGAGGTTATCCACTTTGGGGGCAAAAAGGCAGAATATTATCTGAATGGCGGCAGATTAGGAAAAGGGGAGGTGCAGCGAGACCTGGGTGTCATGATTCATCAGTCATTGAAGGTTGGCATGCAGGTACAGCAGGCGGTGAAGAAGGCAAATGGTATGTTGGCCTTCAGAGCAAGAAGATTTGAGTATAGGAGCAAGGAAGTCTTACTGCAGTTGTACAGGGCCTTGGTGAGGCCCCATCTGGAATATTGCGTTCAGTTTTGGTCTTCTAATCTGAGGAAGGATGTTTTTGCTATTGAGGAAGTGCAGCAAAGGTTCACCGGACTGATTTCTGGGATGGCAGGACTAACATATGAGGAAAGACTGGATCGACTGGGCCTGTATTCACTGGAGTTTAGAAGGATGAGAGGGGATCTCATAGTAACATATAAAATTCTGACGGGACTGGACAGGTTAGATGCAGGAAGAATGTTCCCGATGTTGGGGAAGTCCAGAAGCAGGGGACATAGACTTAGGATAAGGGGTAGTAAGACTTCCCTGCTCCTATACTCAAATCCTCTTGCTCTGAAGGCCAACATACCATTTGCCTTCTTCACCGCCTGCTGTACCTGCATGCCATTTAGTACTGAGATGAGGAGGAACTTCTTCACTCAGAGAGTTGTTAACCTGTGGAATTCCCTCCCGCAGAGAGTTGTTGATGCCAGTTAATTGGATATATTCAAGAGGGAGTTAGATATGGCACTTGCGGCTAAAGGGATAAAGGGGTATGGAGAGAAAGCAGGAACGGGGTACTGAAGGAATGATCAGCCAGGGTGGTGCAGGCTCGAAGGGCCGCTACTCCTGCACCTATTTTCTATGTTTCTATCAACAGCCATGACCATCTCAGCGCTTTGCTCCGCTGCCCCCTCGGTGGTGGCTAGTGGAAGCCTGCTGAGCGCGTCAGTGCAATTTCCAGTGCCTGGCCGGTGCCGTATGGTGTAGTCATATGCAGCCAACGTGAGAGCCCATCGCTGTATGCGAGCTGACGCATTGGCATTGACAGCTTTGCTGTCTAACAACAGGGATGTTAACGGTTTGTGGTCCGTTTCTAACTCGAACCTTCTGCCAAAAAGGTACTGGCGCATCTTTTTCACCTCGTAGACACATGCGAGTGCTTCCTTTTCAACCATCCCATATCCCCTTTCTGCTTGGGAGAGCGACCTGGAGGCATAAGCCACAGGTTGGAGTTGGCCCTCATCGTTACTGTGCTGCAACACGCACCCAACCCCATAGGATGATGCATCACATGTCAAAACCAATTTCTTACAGGGGTTGTACAGGGTCAACAGCTTAATAGAACAAAGCAGGTTCTGCGCCCGATTGAAAGCCCGTTCCTGACAGTCCCCCCAAAACCAATTGCAACCCTTAGGCAGGAGCACGTGTAGCGGCTCCAACAATGTGCTTAAGTTCGGCAGAATGTTCCCGAAATAGTTCAAGAGTCCCAGAAATGAACGCATCTCCGATGTGTTGCCGGGCCTGGGCGCACAACGAATCGCCTCCGTTTTGGCCAAAAAATCGCCAAAAAAATCGACCTATGGAGCCAAAAACACACACTTGGACTTCTTTAGTCGCAGGCCTACCCGGTCCAGTTGGCGTAGCACCTCCTCCAGGTTGTGGAGGTGTTCCTCGGTGTCTCGACCCATGATAAGGATGTCGTCCTGAAATACGATTGTTCCAGGGATGGATTTGAGCAGGCTTTCCATGTTCCTTTGAAAGATAGCGGCCGCTGATCGAACGCCAAACGGACACCTGTTGTAGACAAACAGCTCCTTGTGCGTGGTGATGGTGGTCAGTAGCTTGGATTCTTCGGCCAGTTCCTGGGTCATGTAGGCTAAAGTGAGGTCCAACTTAGTGAACAGCTTGCCGCCTGCCAGCGTGGCAAAAAGTTCCTCCGCTCTCGGAAGCGGGTATTGGTCTTGTAGTGGCACTCGGTTGATAGTGGCCTTGTAGTTGCCACGGATCCTGACCGAGCCATCCGTTTTTAGGTCAGGGACGATGGGGCTTGCCTAGTCACTGAATTCAACCGGCAAAATTATGCCCTCTCTTAGCAACCTGTCCAACACACTCTCAATTTTCTCCCGCATCACATATGGCACAGCTCTGGCTTTGTGGTGCAGTGGTCTAGCGTCCGGGGTGATGTGTATCACTACTCTGGTACCTTTGAAAGTCCTGACACCAGGTTGAAATAGTGACTCAAATTTCTGTAGGACCTGTGAGCATGAACTTCGCTCCACAGATGAAATGGCGTGCACATCCCCCCATTTCCAGTTCATCTCGGCTAGCCAGCTCCTCCCCAAAAGCACGGGACCATTTCCCGGGACAATCCAGAGTGGCAGGCAGCCGGTTCTCTGATCCATTATGTGTGACCACCAACATTGCACTGCCTAGCACTGGGATGATCTCTTTGGTGTACGTCCGTAACTGCATGTCAATGCATTCTAGTTTGGGTCTGCTAGTTTTGAGTGGCCATAGTTTCTCGAATTGTTGGACACTCATAAGTGACTGGCTGGCCCGTGTCCAGCTCCATGCGTACCGGGATGCCGTTTAATAGGACTTTCATCATGATAGGTGGCGTTTTGGTATATGAGCTGTGGATGTTTGCCTCATGAACCTGCTGAACTTCAGCGTCCATTGCTTTGTCCCAAGCATCAACCTGCCTTGCAGATCCCTCTTCTAGTTCATCTACCTCGTAAATTAGCCTCGCTGCGGGCTTCCTGCACATTCTGGCTAAATGTCCACTGAAGTTACAATTTCTACAGATAAATTGTTGAAACCTACAGGTTTTTGCAGCATGTCTGCCCCCGCACCTCCAGCATGAGCGGAGATTGTTGTGAACAAAAGAGCTTTTACCAGGTATTCCTCTCTGATTGTCTCTTTGATTATTCTTGAGCACTCTGTTAATGGGTGTCAATGGCCCCATCCCAGGACGCATTGTCCACTGTGATGGTGTCAATGTCCGTTCAACCTGCCATTGTCTCTGTTGTGGACCCACTCTAGAGTCTGTTGCTGCCTGGGTGGTGTCGAATTGCCCTTGCCTGCCTGCGGGGTTCTGAGTCGCGTTTACAATGTTAACTCCCTGATCCATCGCCACGTTGGAAGCAGAGTTGCACGCGTATATTATCTTGGTTTCCTCCTCCCCCGCCATGAAGGTCTGAGCCATCACGCCGCCGCTTCCAAGGTCAAGTGCTTGGTCTCAATTAGCTTTCTGAAAATCCCGGCATGACCAATGCCCTCAATGAAGAAATCCCTTAACATCTCCCCCCTGCAGGCGTCTGTGAACTTACAGAGGCTGGCCAAGCGCCGAAGGTCCACAACAAAGTCCGGTATGCTCTGTCCTTCCCGACGTCGGTGTGTATAGAATCGGTGTCGGGCCATGTGTATACTACTTGCTGGTTTGAGGTGCGCACCGATCAGTTTGCTGAGCTCTTCAAAGGTTTTGTCCGCTGGCTTCTCGGGTGCGAGCAGGTCTTTCATCAGTGCGTATGTCTTAGGTCTACAACTGGTCAGTATATGTGCCCTTCGCTTGTCAGCCGCTGCATCTCCCAGCCAGTCCTTCGTGACAAAGCTCTGCTGGAGCCTCTCAACGAAATCATCCCAGTCCTCACCAACACAGTACCATTCATCTGTGCTACCGGTGGCCATTCTTGTGAGTCGTTGATTCCTGTTTCTCGTCGCCAAATGCAGTGTCCTTGCACACTACTATAAATTCACACGAGACACATTCTGCCGACAAGGTCACTCTGTGACCTGAACCTTTATTCACAGGACCAAGAAGTGCAGACCCTGCGTGGGACCTCCCTTTATATACCTGGATGACCAGGTGAGGAGTGTCTCCCACAAGTTCACCCCCTGTGGTCAAGGTGTGCATTTCTGAGGTGTATACAGTATGCAGTGTTGTTACATGAAGGTTACAGTTACATGAAGATTACATACATGACAATTACTGTCAGCAGGGTCAGAAGAGCACAGCAAATCCTGCCTTCAGCAGCAGGGCTCACTGTACAGTAATCAGCAACAGAAGCTGTAGACGATTTCGCCTCCCTAACCCAGAACCAACTGAAGCACCCTTACCACTGCCCCTGCTGAATTCAGCTGACCCAGCACAGACCAGAGATCAAAGCTAGGACCTTCCTAGTCAGAATGGCTCACTAGTTAACTGCTAAGCAAGTGTCTGCCAAGTGGTCAATGGGGCGCATGTAGCCAATAACTCCTGGCAAACTTTCCCTCAATGCCCAGGCATCTCAGTCCTATTTGCATTTATATTTCCTTTCCTCTAGATTGTCCCATTTGGATTTTGTGGGCTAGAGGTTTTGGGAATAACTGTCTCACTGATCAATAAATCCTAAATTAGAACACTAAGATCGATTAGTATCAGTGACTTAAGACATATGCAAATTAATGGAAAGATAAATTCTAATTTTATACACGGCCCCATGGTACAGCCCATGAAGACAAAAGATTGGATAACTCTGTGCTGAGCCATTGGGGCATCTGCTGACTAGTTTTAACAACTAGCGTTTATATAGTGCCTTTAGCATAGTAAAATATCCTAAGGCGCTTGAAATTTGAACCTCGTGTTTTTTTTATGAACTAAATGTTGTTGGTTTAATAACAAATGTACTATTAGACTGGTTAACAACCACATATGGCCTCAATGTAGATGGTTGTTCGTATCTCATTAGCCCATGTTTCACATACAGAATAATAGATATATTGAAGGGAAAGAGATATTCACCATTGCCAGATGTGCCTTCAGCTGCCTGGGTCTTAAGCTGTGGAATTCCTTCCCTAAAACTCTCCGCCTCTGTCTCCTCCTTTAAGATGCTCCTTAAAACCTCCCTTTTCATCTGTCTGAATATCTCATGTGACTCAGTGTCAAATTTTGTTGAGGTTTTACTACATTAAAGGTGCTGTATAAATGCAAGTTGGTGCCGTTGTAAGTTGGGGTTCTGGAAGAGTTACAGGGTGCAGAGGAGATTTACAAGAATGTTGCCTGGACTGGCTATGGCTATGAGGAAAGATTGGAGCTGCTGGGTCTGGAACAGAGAATGCTGAGGGGAGACCTGATTGAGGTGCATAAAATTATGAGGAGCGTGGATAGAGTGGATAGGAAGGACCTGTTTCCCTTGGCAGAGGGGTCAACAATCAGGGGCATAGATTTAAAGTAATTGGGGGGAGGTTTAGAGGTGATATATGGGGAAATTTCTTCACCCAGAGGATAGTGGGGGTCTGGAACTCACTACCTGAAAGGGTGGTAGAGGCAGAAACCCTCACCACATTTAAAAGATACTTGGATGTGCATTTATAGTGCTATAACCCACAGGGCTACGGATCAAGAGCTGGAAAATGGGATTAGGCTGGATAGCTCTTGGTCGGCCGGCACAGACATGGTGGGCTTTAATGGTCTCCTTTCGTGCTGTAAATTTCTATGATAAATCTCCTCTGTACCCTTTCCAGTGCAATCACATCTTTCCTGTAATGTGGTGACCAGAACTGCACGCAGTACTCCAGCTGCGATGTAACCAGTTTTTATACAGTTCAAGCATAACCTCCTTGCTCTTGTATTCCATGCCTCGAATTATAAAGGCAAGTATTCCATATGCCTTCTTAAGCATCTTATTTACCTGGCCTGCCACGTTCAAGGATCTGTGGACATGCACTCCAAAGTCCCTTTGTTCCTCTACACTTTTCAGTGTCGTACCATTTCAGGTGTATTCCCTTGCCTTGTTAGATCTCCCCAAATGCATTACCTTTCACTTATCCGGATTGAATTTTGTTTTCAACTGTTCTACCCACCTGGCCAGTACATTGATATCTTCCTGCAGTCCACAGCTTTCTTCTTCATTATCAACCACACAACCTATTTTAGTGTCATCTGCAAACTTCTTAATCATACCCCCAACATTCAAGTCCAAGTCATTGATATATACCAGCACGGAGCCCTGTGGAACCCCACTGGATACAGCCTTCCAGTCACAAAAACACCCATCAACCATTACCTTTTGCTTCCTGCCACCGAGCCAAATTTGGATCCAACTTGCCACTTTGCCCTGGATCCCATGGGCTTTTACTTTCGTGACCAGTCTGCCATGTGGGACCTTATCAAAAGCTTTGCTAAAATCCATATACACATCATACGCACTGCCCTCATCGACCCTCCTGGTTACCTCCTCGAAAAATTCAATCAAGTTAGTCAGACACGCCCTTCTCTTAACAAATCCATGCTGACTGTCCTTGATTAATCCGTGTCTTTCCAAATTAAGATTTATCCTGTCCCTCAGGATTTTTCCAATATTTTCCCCACCACTGAGGTTAGGCTGACTGGCTTGTAATTACTCAATGGCCCCTGTAACTGATCAGTCCGCTGATAATCTATCAGGGCTCACATATGAATATTATCCATTTGGGCCAGATACTAGACATCAGTAGCTGTCGAGCCAACCCTATCAAGGTGTCACTACTATCAGGAGAGAAAATTCACCATGGAGATTTCCAACCTTTTGTACCTTAATTGTCACCCAAGCGCCAAATGTTCACCACCATGGTTCCAATATCATAAGAAACTCAAGGTAGGATGAAAGCAGCAGCTGACGCATTCTATTTCTCAACGGACATAATATTGAAGACAATGAACATGGAATTTTCAGATGCATGTGTGAGGACTTGTAAAGTCCTCACACTTGCTGGAGTGAAGCATAAACACCGGCATAGACTATTTGGGCCGAATAGCCTGTTTCTGTGCTATATATCCTACGTAAAAACCTACTATAGTGAGTGCTGATGGAATATTTTGACCCTGAGGGACACATATGAATTAGTTGCGCCTGGCCCGGTCCTCACCCAGCGTCTATATACACAAACCTTCAGTGCACCAGTACAGCCTTCGGCCGCCTGAGGAAAAGAGTGTTCGAAGACCAGGCCCTCAAATCTACCACCAAGTTCATGGTCTACAGGGCTGTAGTAATACCCGCCCTCCTGTATGGATCAGAGGCATGGACGATGTACAGAAGACACCTCAACTCGCTGGAGATATATCACCAACGATGTCTCCGCAAGATCCTGCAAATCCCCTGGGAGGACAGATGCACTATCAGTGTCCTCAACTAGGCTAGCATTGAAGCACTGACCACACTCGAGTAGCTTCGCTGGACAGGCCACATGCAGTATCTGAAATAGCAGCTCAGATTTAACTTAGAGCAATCTCGCGATACAATATCCTTCTGCGAATGAGTGACTAATAGCTTGCAATTATTTATGTCACAAAGGTATGGTACAATCAAACAAGTAAGCTGATAATTGAATACTTGACTGATGCTGTTAACAAAAACAATCGAATTAGAGTACAATTAGAAACAAATAGGTGGAGAGGAGTGAGTGATGGACCAGTTACTCAATCCTGATAATCAAATGACAAGTTATAAATGGCCAAGAATAAATCCAACCGTAGCTTTTTATTTCCCGTTAACAATCATATTTGACAAAGGGTCCATATCCAAAACACTAACTTTCTCCCTCCACAGATGCTGCCTGCCTGGCTTGCTGAGTATTTCCAGCATTCTGTTTTTGTTCCACATATAAGTTATCACCTCAGTATGAGTTAAGTTGTACATGTGAATATGGGCTTGAAGGGTAGATGCTGAGAGGCTGTTTCCCCTGGCTGGAGAGTCTAGAACTAGGGGTCACAATCTCAGGATAAGGGGTCGGTCATTTAGGACTGTTGGCCTTTATTACAAGGGGGATAGAGTATAAAAGTAGAGAAGTCCTGCTACAACTGTATAGGGTATTGCTGAGGCAACACTTATTAGAGTATTGCGTACAGTTTTGGTCTCCCTTTAAGGAAGGATATACTTGCATTGGAGACTGTTCAGAGAAGGTTCACTAGGTTGATTCTGAAGACGAAGGGGATGACTTATGAAGATAGGTTGAGTAGGTTGGGCCTATACTCATTGGAGTTCAGAAGAATGAGAGGTGATCTTACCAAAACATATAAGATAATGAGGGAGTTCGACAAGCTGGATGCAGAGAAGAGATTTCCACTCATAGAGGAAACTAAAACTAGGGGCCATAGTCTTAGAATAAGATGGCGCCCATTTAAAAATGAGATGAGGAGGAATTTCTTCTCTCAGAGGGTTGTAAATCTGTGGAATTGTCTGCCCTAGAGAGATGTGGAGGCTGGGTCATTGACTATATGTAAGGCGGAGATATGGAGATTTTTGAGCGATAAGAGAATAAAGGGTTATGGGGAGCGGGCAGGGAAATGGAGCTGAGTCCATGATCAGATCACCCAGAGTTTTCCACTTCTGATCACTATCGGGATAGGCAATGTCGTGGAGTACTACAAAGATACTCAACACAAGTCTGTTTTGGAGAAAAGAGTTGTTTATTATAAAGTACTCGATCGAGGCAGAAACAGCTTCTACATGAGTTCAATAACTCGGTGACCCAAACCAGCTGTTCTCCCCGAACAATCTTGGGTTGCTGTTTTTATACAGTCAAAATACATACAAAATCATGAAGTTCTGTGCAGAGGATTTCCATTTGTTGTTTCCCTGCCGCGTCACAAACTTTTCACCTACCTACTATAATTAATTGGTTAATACAATTATATTGACAGTAAACTTTGTTACCTCCCCTGTGCGCCGTTTATCTGCTAAGTTACGTGGTCACATCATTCTGAAATTCCGTGAACTCTTTGTCCTCTTATCCTATCTGCTTTGAAACATTTGATATGTTTTTCAATTGTATATTGTTTCCCGTAATTTCTTACCACTCCATCGGACCTCGCCTTGGAGTGTATTTTTTTCAACTATCTGATTTATCTTCCTGGGAGTTGTTTTAATCTCAGTTTCAACTCCTTCTAATGACATTTAGCTGGGTTTTCTAACTTTTTCTTTGTTCTAATTTTGATAACAGCAAAACACATTCTGTTTCTAGATTATGAGTTCAATGAGAAGGCTATAACCGTTAGTTACTAAACTGCAGAGCTCAGCTATTCCATCATGAACACATCTATATCTTTTCTTTCAGCCTTTCTTGCTTAAGATTTTAACTTTACTAAATTAATTTTCACAGGTAGACATTGTGTGAAGAAGGACACAGTGCTTCAATGATGGCCTACCAACACTCACAGACTGTACTCAAGCATTTATGTGCGATACTAAAGAACGACTGTTGTCTGTGGAACCGTTCCCCTGTATCGCAGCATGTTTCAGTGCTTTCAGGCAAAGAAGGAAAGTAGAAAATTAGCTCCACAAAAAGAACGTGGCTGCTGGCCCACCAGGTTCACGAACCTACCTTGAGGCCGGCCGGGTCAGCCCCTGGCTGCCAGTTGCTGCGCTGAACTCTACCTGCTATTTTACTTGTTGATTTTAAGTGGGTTAACTGTTCGGTTAAAATAGCAGTCAAAGGAAATTGTTATCAACACATTAAGCCTTCATACCATAATAGTGCACTGTATAATTTCCACGCTCATATCTCTCATTCCTTCATTCTCCAGAAACACATCTAGTTGCCTCCTGAAGTCATTTACACCGTCTGCTTCAATGGCCTGCCCATGTAATTTATTCCATAAATCTATTACTTTTTGTATGCAAAGGATCTTCCTGACTTCCTTTCTGATGAATTTTTAAACTTAACTCGCTTGGTGTTTCAACAAATTGACTACATCAAATTTGTTAATTCCCTTCATAATCTTGAATGGACCAAAGATTCAGTTTCATGGTATAAATCCCAATATATTTCAGACTATTAACTGTGTGAATAACATGAAAAAAATGCTAATTACCTGAACAAATTCAAAAGAACATCGACACATCCAGTTGTCCTCACCAATGCTTGTCCGATCTCTGTAAAAATGCCCCAAAAGAATTAATTGTGTTTGGTTTTCATTTTAACTGAGTGGCATCAGTGCTGGAGAGATGAACATTTCTGTACTTTGTTCAGCCCATGTCAACACCAAATGCTCCTGGTATGGCCAAACAGAGTAAAAGCCCCTTCTACACTGCACCTATAAGGTACCTGAACTTCAACGTCAGAAACGCAGCCACTAATGTGCTCATATGACTTTTCCACACCAGAAATCTTTATGGCCTGTGTTAAGAATGACAATCTGTGGGTATAGAATCATCCAGCACAGGAGGCCATTCAGCCCACCGTGCCAGTGAAAGCTATCCAATTAGACCTCTTTGAAATAGCTATCCAATTACACCAACTTCCCTGATGTGTCCCCATAGCCCTGCAGTATTTTCCCCTTCAACTTTGAGCTCCTTCTACTCCTTCACAATTAGGCTGTCAGTAACCCAATCAATTTTACTCTCGAGAGGATCGAAGACCTATACTCCCCCTCCTTGCCCCTTCTGCCTTTGGATTCTACTCAAGTGGATCCTGAAGAATTGAGTTGGTGCCACGCTGACCCAATGCCCTAGGTGGGATGGCCAGTCATCAGTTGAAAAGCTGAAATCCAGGCCGACCGATGCCAGAGAGATTTTCATCCCATTCCGAGGATCTGCCGTAGAATTAAAGTCACCATACTTCGATTATTTTGATAATCATGTTACCAATTAAAAATCCAATCCTAATCTTCGAAACACTGGTACAAAGATCCATGAAGAAGTTAATGTAAAATCTAGGTTCAAAATATTGGCACAATAGTTTAATTATTGTTTTTAAACACAAATCCAATTTCCTGCCAGACTATTCATAATTCACACTAAGCATTCCTTCAGCAGCTGAATTATTTTCAAAATAAATGATTACTTAAAATAAAAACACATGTACCATAAACTTTCGATATTCTTGGCAGTTTTATGTTGTTAAACTGCATTAGAAAATAGGTTCTGACTTCAAAATATTTAATGGGCCAAATAAGCTCTTATAAAATCCAATGATTGCATGAATGTAAGGCCTTTTCAGCCAGGAAAGAGAGGAAACTATATCCCAGCAATTTGGGCTAGATATGAACCCAGCTTCTACATTGAAAAGGACTTGAGTTAACCCCATGCACCAGTCAGTCCCCTGGAGCATTTTGAATTCAGTGTGTTGGGGACAGAAGCCAATTAAGGTTAGCAAAGACAGGAGTGATTAGGGAGTGGGACTCTGGGGCAGGATACCATGGATGAGTTTATAGAGGATAAATCTTTGTTGGCCAGAGAGAAGTCAAGCCTGGAGATGATGAAGATATGGATGAGAGTTTTAGTGGCTGTGTGGATGAGCTAAGTGTGGAGGTAGGCAATGTTAAAGGTGGAAATTGGTGGTCCTGGTGATGGGTAGGGTATTGTGTTCGAAGCTCAGCTCAGTGTTAAAAAGGATAGTGTTATTATACACTGTTAGCCACAGCCTGAGTAATCAATTACGGAGATGAATGGAATCGAACTGGATGTCACACCATACCTATGGAAGTGGATCCCCTTCCTCTGCATGGTTTTGCCAGAGGGCAGCATAGAGGTAAACCACCTTTCACAACCTCAAAACGTCCCAAAGCGCTTTAGTCAATTAAGTACTTTTGAAGTACAGTGTAAAATTATCAAAGATTAGTTGGTTTTTGAGGGCTAGAAATTCATTATAGTACAGGAGTGTGCGGTATCTTGAGAAATGTTTTGAGAATTAGCGCTACGTGCTAATGCTTTAGAATGCGCGCAAAATTCATTCTCACTACTCGAAGAAATGATTCGGGCACTAAATCAAGTCTTAAAGGTCTAGCTCAGTGGCGTTACACTTAATAGTGCTCTTTCATAGTGCTCAACAAAAATATATTTCAGTGAAAAAGAAGGGCGGTAAGAGAAGGGATAACCAGCCGTGGATAACCAAGGAAATAAAGGAGAGTATCAAATTAAAAACCAATGCGTATAAGGTGGCCAAGGTTAGTGGGAAACTAGAAGATTGGGAAAATTTTAAACGACAGCAAAGAATGACATAGAAAGCAATAAAAAAAGGAAAGATAGATTACGAAAGTAAACTTGCGCAAAACATAAAAACAGATAGTAAAAGCTTTTACCGATATATAAAACGGAAAAGAGTGACTAAAGTAAATGTTGGTCCCTTAGAAGATGAGAAGGGGGATTTAATAATGGGAAATGTGGAAATGGCTGAGACCTTAAACAATTATTTTGCTTCGGTCTTCACAGTGGAAGACACAAAAACCATGCCAAAAATTGCTGATCATGGAAATGTGGGAAGGGAGGACCTTGAGATAATCACTATCACTAGGGGTTAGTGCTGGACAGGCTAATGGGACTCAAAGTAGACAAGTCCCCTGGTCCTGATGAAATGCATCCTAAGGTATTAAAAGAGATGGCGGAAGTTATAGCAGATGCATTGGTTATAATCTACCAAAATTCTCTGAACTCTGGGGAGGTACCATCGGATTGGAAAGCAGCTAATGTAACATCTCTGTTTAAAAAAGGGGGCAGACAAAAGGCAGGTAACTATAGGCCGGTTAGTTTAACATCATAGTGGGGAAAATGCTTGAAGCTATCATTAAGGAAGAAATAGCGGGACATCTAGATAGGAATAGTGCAATCAAGCAGACGCAACATGGATTCATGAAGTGGAAATCATGTTTAACTAATTTACTGGAATTCTTTGAGGATATAACGAGCATGGTGGATAGAGGTGTACTGATGGATGTGGTGTATTTAGATTTCCAAAAAGTGCCACATAAATAGGTTACTGCAGAAGATAAAGGTACGCGGAGTCAGAGGAAATGTATTAGCATGGATAGAGAATTGGCTGGCTAACAGAAAGCAGAGTCGGGATAAATGGATCCTTTTCGGGTTGGAAATCGGTGGTTAGTGGTGTGCCACAGGGATCGGTGCTGGGACCACAACTGTTTACAATATACATAATGACCTGGAAGAGGGGACGGAGAGTAGTGTAACAAAATTTGCAGATGACACAAAAATTAGTGGGAAAGCGGGTTGTGTAGAGGACACAGAGAGGCTGCAAAGAGATTTAGATAGATTAAGCGAATGGGCTAAGGTTTGGCAGATGGAATACAATGTTGGAAAATGTGAGGTCATCCACCTTGGAAAAAAACACAGTAAAAGGGAATATTATTTGAATGGGGAGAAATTACAACATGCTGAGGTGCAGAGGGACCTGGGGGTCCTTGTGCATGAAACTCTTTTAGAGTCCTTGTGCATGAATCCCAAAAAGTTAGTTCGCAGGTGCAGCAGGTAATCAGGAAGGCGAATGGAATGCTGACCTTCATTGCGAGAGGGATGGAGTACAAAAGTAGGGAGGTCCTGCTGCAACTGTACAGGGTATTGGTGAGGCCGCACCTGGAGTACTGCGTGCAGTTTTGGTCACCTTACTTAAGGAAGGATATACTAGCTTTGGAGGGGGTACAGAGACGATTCACGAGGCTGATTCCGGAGATGAGGGGGTTACCTTATGATGATAGATTGAGTAGACTGGGTCTTTACTCGTTGGAGTTCAGAAGGATGAGGGTGATCTTATGGAAACATTTTAAATAATGAAAGGGATAGACAAGATAGAGGCAGAGAGGTTGTTTCCACTGGTCGGGGAGACTAGAACTAGGGGGCACAGCCTCAAAATAGGGGGGAGCCAATTTAAAACAGAGTTGAGAAGGAATTTCTTCTCCCAGAGGGTTGTGAATCTGTGGAATTCTCTGCCCAGGGAAGCAGTTGAGGCTAGCTCATTGAATGTATTCAAATCACAGATAGATAGATTTTTAACCAATAAGGGAATTATGGGTTATGGGGATCGGGCGGATAAGTGGAGCTGAGTCCACGGCCAGATCAGCCATGATCTTGTTGAGTGGCGGAGCAGGTTCGAGGGGCTAGATGGCCTACTCCTGTTCCTAATTCTTATGTTCTTAAAGGCTGGACCAATATTGTGTGCAGTCTAATCTCAATTCATCATTGACACAGACGTTTTCCAATACTTAAATGGGAGGTTTATTGATACTGCAACACCTTATCCTCTATATTGCTAGCTGTGCAGCTGGCTCAGCAAGGAGAAAGAAGACTGAAGCAGGTAGGCTCATGGCAGATCCACCTCAGTCGGGTGGTCAGGGTGATTGAATGCTTCAACAAATGCTACATACCATCTTCTGTAACACAAGCTTCACTCACTGCACAAAGCACCAGATCCCCAGCACTCACCCATCAATAATCTCTATCTACCAACATTCACGCCTTGCACACAATGAGAGCTATTCAACTATGGCAGGCACAGGGGTCATTAGTTATTAGAATGAATGTGATATGTTTATGCTTAAATTTATTAATGGAATTTGCAATATTTTGTGGTCTCTCTTATTTCACCTTTGCACCCAGGAGGATGCTGTCATATGGCATGACACAGGGATGGTATGGTGGGCACGTGGTGAGCAAAAGTGATCTGGGGTTTAAGTCATTCTGGTGTGACGCTGGAGGTCTGTTTGGAGAAGATGGCAGAGTTCTGTGACCACCTTGGTGATGTGGAGCTGTCTAATACACTGCTTCTCGCTTAATTGAAGACTGGAGAGGTTCTGTCAAATACCCTCAGAGGGTAAGGCCTCCTGCTGAGAGCCCTGATTGCCTTCCTCCTCCCTTTGCACACAGGTTCCCGTGTTTCTGGCTGCCTACGTTCCCTCCGCCGTAGATCCTGGAGGGCCAGGTCGACTGCCAGTACAGCCCCCATTAATGTAAGCCAACTGTAGCACTTTGATATTTTCTAAGAATAAATGTAACTATGTTTTAGTTACCACAACACTCCTGATACAAAAGAACCTTTAAATTACTGAATTAAACTGTTGCACAATGTCAAACTGACAAGCACTGAAACTCCACTAACCGGTCAGTTGCAACTCATTACTCATGATCCCTTTAAATAACGCTCCTGGAGCCGGTTACCAACTGCTTCTCACCTCCTCTCCCTGTCGCTGTCTGGTCAAGGTGATAAGGTAGGCGGCGAAAATCAATTTAGCAGATCATACACCCAGTGAGTGTTGCACACTCACTGACGCCGCGATTTGCCTGATGTTGAAGTCCCCGGCAGTACCTTTACCGGCGGCGCAACAGGGGGGCTGGATCTTCCGTGCAGCGCTGGATTCGCCTCGCCCCGGCACTACTACATCAGCGGCCCGTTACTGCCCTCTACAGGTGCTAATGGGAGGCGATAACCAACTGAATTTCCACTCCCTCCCCCTCCCCCACCCCCGCCCTGGTTTTCCATCTTTAATGAGATATAATCATCAGTAATGGATTTATAATTGTGCATAAATATTAAATGTAAAATGTCTGTAATTGTAAACCACATGCAATGGTAACCTGAAGTATATTAAAAATAAAACCCTTTGTCTATAAAAGTCAATGAGGAAACCGTAACAAGACAGCCCAAGGCAAGCGAGAGGACTGCTATAGTTGAGTAGGGAAGCTGTAGGTGAATTAATGAAAGATGGATATTAGTCCACCGTACGAATAGGGCATAGAGTGGAGCTAGATGTGTGTGGGAACCAAAGTCAGTTGTAGTTGTAACCATATTGGAATGTTATGAGAAAAGATAAAGGGAGGACCAGTGTCTGGCCGTAAGCTGGACCATGAGCCTCTCAGAGGACCATCAAGGATACCATATCTCCAGTATGGAGTCATGTTCTTTTGTATTTCCCTAACTGCCCCAGATATCAATCTTGGTGCTCAAAAACAGGCGGTCATAAGACCAGAACCTGAGTAAGCAGAGGTCCTGTGGACATGGCATCTTTACAATGATTGGCCCATAGCTTTTGAATGATAATAAGGGTATAAGATGGGGGTCCCGACAGCCACAAAAGGTAGAAGATTTCAGGAAGAATCCAGGGGACACCTGAGAGACAGAGGCAAGAGGCACAGGGTGTGGCCTACTCACTTGCGACTTAGAAACATAGAAATTTACAGCGCAGGAGGAGGCCATTGCAGCCCATCGTGTCCGTGCCGGCTGACAAAGAGCCGCACGGCTCTCGATCAGCAGTCCTGAAGGTTACATATAAACCTATGAACAATGGCGGAAAGGTAAAGAGCACCCAGCCCAACCAGTCCACCCCACACAACTGCGACACCCCTTACACTGAAACATTCTACACTCCACCCCAACCGGAGCCATGTGATCTCTTGGGAGAGGCAAAAAACAGATAAAAACCCAGGCCAATTTAGGGAGGAAAGAATCTGGGCAAATTCCTCTCCGACCCATCCAGGCGATCGAAACTAGACCAGATCACCCTGGCCGTATTCGATTCCCTGCAGTACTTACCATCATATTTGCGCCGGCCAACAAGAGGTTATCCAGTCTAATCCCAATTACCAGTTCTAGGTCCGTAACCCTACAAGTTACAGCACTTTAAGTGCCCATCCAAGCACTGTTTAAAAGTGGTGAGGGTTTCTGCATCCACCACTCTTCCAGGCAGTGAGTTTCAGACCCCCACAACCCTCTGCGTGAAGAAGCCCCCCTCAAATCCCCTCTGAACCTTCCGCTAAGTACCTTAAAACTATGCTTTCTCGTAATAGACCCTTCCATCAATGGAAATAGACCCTTACTAGCCACTATATCCAGGCCCCTCAATATTTTGTACACCTCAATAAGGTCTCCTCTCAACCTCCTCTGTTCCAATGAGAACAAGCCCAGCCTATCCAATCTGTCCTCATAACTAAGATTCTCCATTCCAGGCAGTATCCTTGTACATCTCCTCTGCACCCTCTCTAGTGCAATCACGTCCTTCCTATAATACGACGGCCAGAACTGCACGCAGTAGTCCAGCTGCGGCCTAACCAGAGTACTATACAATTTAAGCATAACCTCCCTGCTCTTATATTCTATGCCTCAGCCAATAAAGGCAAGCATTCCATACGCTGGGGGCTAAAATTCCCTACCCCAGAAGGTTACCGCCCCCAAGATGGGAGCCTGTGCGGGGAGGCAGAGGGAAGTAGAGGGGAGACAGGGGCGGGGGGTGGAGGGGAGAGTGGTGGAGGTGGGGGGGGGGGGCGGAGAAACCCAGGACGGGGGACAGGAGGGGCCACATTGCAGCGGAGGTCTGGGGGGGGCGAAGTGTGTTGGAAGGGCGGGCCTGGGGGCTCTGTGCCTCGGTGCGGGGAGTGTTCAGAGTGGGGTGGACGGGTTGACTGTGCAGATGGCGGTTAGTGGATGTGGTGTGGTTGGCGTCGCGGGGGCGTGGCTCCGGGGTGGCCGGGGCTGGGGGCTCGACATCTGGGGGTCTTCGGCATTTGGGAAGGATTCTGACGGGACGGGGCGGGTTGGGTGCGGGGGGAGTGTTCCCGGTGTTGGGTGGGTCCGGAGCTGGGGGGGGGTGGCACGCTCTTGGGATGGGGGGGTGGGCTGTTTGGAGCTGGGATTGGGAGAGACTTCTTCACTTGGGGAGTTGTTGGCCTGTGAGGTTCCCTGCCGCAGAGAGTTGTTGATGCCAGTTCATTGGATGTGCTCGGGAGGGAGTTGGATGTGGTCCTTGCGGCTGGGAGGGTCGGGGGGTGTGGAGGGGGCGTGGGGGGGGAGGTGCTGGGGTGGGTGAGCAGCCATGATCTTGTTGAATGGTGGTGCAGGCTCGAAGGGCCGAATGGCCTACTCCTGCACCTATTTTTTATGATTCTATGTCTATGCCTTCTTAACCACCTGGCCTGCTACTTTCAGGGATCTGTAGACAAGCACGCCAAGGTCCCTTTGTTTATCTACACTATTAAGTGGCCTACCGCTTAATGTGTATACCCTTTCCTTATTTGCCCTCCCAAAGTGCATCAGCTCACACTTCTCCGAATTAAATTCCATTTGCCACTGCTCTGCCCACCTGACTAGTAGATTGACATCCTCCTGCAGTCCATGACTTTCCTCTTCATTATCAACCACACAGACAATGTTAGTGTCATCTGCAAACTTCTTAATCATACTCCCAATATTCAAATCTAAATCTTTGACAAAAAGCAAGGCACCCAGTGCTAAGCCCTGTGGAACCCCACTGGAAACATCCTTCCAGTCACAAAAACATCCATCAACCATTACCCTTTGCTTCCTACCTCTAAGCCAATTTTGGATCCAACTTGCCACTTTGCCCTGGATCCCATGAGCTTTAATGTTCGTGACTAGTCTACTATGTGGGACCCTATCAAAAACTTTGCTAAAGTCCATATACACTACATCGTACACACTACCCTCATCGACCCTCCTGGTTACCTCTTCAAAAAATTCAATCAGGTGAGTCAAACACGACCTTCCCTTAACAAATCCGTGCTGACTATCCCTGATTAATCCTTGCCTTTCTAAATGTAGATTTATCCTGTCTTTCAGGATTTTTCCCAATAATTTTTCCACCACTGAGGTTAGGCTGACAGGCCTGTAATTACTCGGCCTATCCCTTTCTCCCTTCTTAAACAAGAGTACCACATTAGAAGTCCTCCAATCCTCCTGCAACATGCCCAAATCCAGAGGTCTGGAAAATGATGGTCAAGGCCTCTGCTATTTCCTCTTTTACTTCGCTCAACAGCCTGGGATGCATTTCATCGTGGGGACTTATCTACTTTCAAAGCTGCTAAATCTATTAATGCTTTCTCTCTCACTATGTTTATTTCATCCAGAATATCACACACCTCCTCGATAGCAGTATCTGCATTGCCCCTTTCCTTTGTGAAAACTGATGCAAAGTGTTAATTAAGAACCTTACCAACAGCCTCCACACAAAGATTACCCTCATGGCTTCTAATAGGCCCTACCCTTTCTTTAGTTACCCTCTTACTCTTAATATATTTACAGAACATCTTTTCCTTAATTTTTCATGCTCTTTTAGCATTCCTAATATCCTTTTTAATTTTGCCTCTTAACTTTCTATATTCCTCCAAAGATTCTATAGAATTTAGCAGTCGGTATATGACATAAGATTCCCTTTATTACTTTATCCTACCCTGTAAGTCCCTAGACATCCAGGGGGCTCTAGAATTGTTATTCCCACTCTTTTTCTTTAAGGGCACATGTTTGGCCTGAGCCTTTCGGATCTCCTCCTTGAATGCCTCCCACTGTTCCGACACTGATTTACCCACAAGTACCTGTTTCCAGTCCACTGTGGCTAAATCATTCCTCAACTGAACAAACTGAGCTTTTCCCCAAGTTGGGACTTTTACTCCAGGCCTATCCTTGTCATTATCCCTAACTAACTTGAATCTGACTGAATTATGGTCACTGGCACCCAAGTGCTCTCCCACTAATGCCCCTTTAACCTGCCCAGCTTCATTCCCCAAAACTAAATCCAAAACCACCCCCTCTCATGTTGGGCTTGTTACATACTGACTAAAAAAGTTCTCTTGAATGCATTTTAAGAATTCTGCACCCTCTATACCCTTCACATTATATTTGTCCCGATCAATATTTGGATAGTTAAAATCCCCTACTATTATTGCCCTATGATTTTTGGACTTCACAGCAATTTGCCTACATATTTGCTCCTCTATCTCCTTCCCACTGTTTGGGGGTCTATAATAAATGCCCAGCAGTGTGATCGCCCCTTTTTTATTTTTCAATTCGACCCATATGGCCTCATTTGATGATCCCTCAAATATATCATCCCTCCTCATCGCTATAATAGTTTCTTTAATCAATACCGCGACAACCCCTTCTCTGTCTTGTCTAAAAATCCTGTAACCAGGAATATTTATCTGCCAAACCTGCCTCTCTTTCAGCCATGTTTCTGTAATGGCTATAATGTCATACTCTCAAGAATCTACCTGTGCTCTTAGCTCATCCATGTTATTCGCTATACTCCTTGCATTAAAGTATATACCATTTAGCACAGGAAGACCTTCTTGATTACTACTTGCTAACCCTTGTTTCCTCTGTCTTACAGATTCGCTTTCTAAATTCTTGCTATCCAATTTCTGCTTTACTTCCTTTCCGATTGAATTTGTTCTCAGGTTCCCATCCCCCTGCCAAGCTAGTTTAAACTCTCCCCAACAGCACTAGCAAAACTCCCCGCGAGGATATTGGTCCCGGCGCTGTTGAGGTGCAACCCGTCCAGTTTGTACAGGTCCCATCACCCCCAGAAGCGATCCCAATGCCTCAGGAATTTAAAGCCCTCCCTCCTATATCAACTTTCCAGTCACGCGTTCATCCTCGCTATCCTTCTATTCTTGTACTCATTAACATGTGGCACCGGTAGTAACCCGGAGATTACTACCTTTGAGGTCATACTCTTTAATTTTCTCCCTAGCTCCCTGAATTCTACATGTAGGACCTCATCCCTCTTTCTACGTATGTCGTTGGTCCCGATATAGACCACGACCTCTCCCCCCAGAATGCCCTGAGTCCACTCTGTGACATCCTTGACCCTGGCACCAGAGAGGCACCATACCATTCTGGAGTCACATCTACGACCGCAGAAACGCCTCTCTATTCCCCTAACTATAGAATCCCCTATCACGAGGAGATTATCCTTCGTCCCTTCCCCCTGTGCAGCTGAGCCATCCATGGTGCCTTGGAATTGGCTCTGGCTGCACTCCCCAGAGGCACAGTATCACCGATACTGAGAAGTGACTATCGGTTTGAAAGCGAGATGGACTCATGGGGGGAACTCCTGCACTACCTGCCTAACATTCTTACTTCGTCTGGTGGTCACCCATTTCCCCTCTGCCTGCACGTTTTAGGCTGCGGGGTGACCACCTCCTGAAACATGCTATCCACGTAGCTCTCAGCCTCGCAGATGCACCATATTGACTCCAGCCGCCGCTCAAGCTCCAAAACGCGGAGCTCAAGTAGTTGAAGCTGGAGACACCTCCTGCACACATGATTGTCTCGGCCGCGTAAAGCATCCAGGACTTCCCATATGCCGCAAGATGTGCACTCCACGGGATTGAGTTGCCCTGCCATCCTTCTAGCTAGACTTATCTAGTTTAAAATCTAATTAAAAAGAAAAAGAGAAAAAGAGAGTGCTGGGGACAGGGCAGACTCTGTACTAAAAGCTTTGGCAGACGTAGCATGGAACTGGGGTACGACAACATGTTCAAGGACCCTGGAGAAGCAAGGGGGTTAGAAGTGGGAAGCCATGGTTAGAGAGGACAGGGATAGTTCAGTGGTGGGCTTTCTGAGGGAGGGTGATTGTGGTGGTTTTGAAAGGCAGCACGATGAAGCCCAAAGAAAAGGAGCCACTGGATGCCAATACTGAAGCGCACTGGGCCAAGGTGGGGTAGTTGTGTGTTGAGGAAATTGTTTGGGAGAGGGTCAAAGGTGCAGGAGCTGGCTCTCAAGCAGCTGATCGGCCTGAGTAGCTGGCAATGTCTGTGGTATGGGGAGGGTGGGGAGTGAGGAAAAGGAGCAGATAAAGAAGCCAGGGCAGTTGAGTGGATAGTCTCAATCAAGACAAAAAAACATGATTAACTCCTCAGGGCATGACACATTGTGCAGTAAGCCCTAAAATGAGAAGACTAAAATATAATTTTTAATAAAAAATGGTCTGGACACAGGATGTAACTGACCAACCCCATGACTACCTGGATTAATCCCACAAAATAGTTAATCATACAAACTTCCAAGAGATACAGCCAAAATATCTTTTGCCTGAAGATGAGGTCATGCTAGTCGCTACTTATTTAAAAAGTGTGATAGAAACTGGATACCGTTGCCATTTTGACTACTTGTAAATATTCTTTTGGTAGCCAGTAACTAGTCTGATATACACAGTAACAGTTTCAGATAGTGGACCTTTGGTTCATTGAGCCTACATATCAACTGTATTTCCTTGGGACATTTCAAGAAACCTGCATTAACAAGAACCTGTCTAGTTCCTTCTTGAAACCCATTAAGATTTCTTGTTTCATGACTGACAACCTTTTTTTCTCTTTAGGGCGTAATACTAGACAGAAACTACTGCAAATATTCAGCATGCCTGTCAGTGAACTGATGCCCAAAAAAGCATTAACTGTGTTTGGTTTTCTTTTTAAACTGAGTGGCGTCAGTGCTGGAGACAGGAATATTTCTGTACTTTCTTCAGCCCTTGTCAGCATCAAACACTCCTGGCATGGCCAAACACAGAGTAAAAGCACTGCTCCTGTAAAGCAACTTAACTTCAGTGTCAGACAAGCAACCACTAGTCATATGACTCCTGCACACCAAAAATTCTTATGGCCTCTGTGTTACGAATGACAATCTGTGGGTGGTTTTATGTTGTTGACCTGCACTAGAGAAAAGATTTCGACTCTCGAAGACATTTAAGGGGCTGAATGGCCTCCGATAAAATTTGACTATTCTATGAATGTAAGATGCTTTCAGTCAGCAACGAGAAGAAACTTTATATTAACCCAGCTTCCAGATGTGAAAGGACTTGGACTAACCCCATGAACCATACAGGTCTCTGGACGATTTTGATTTGAATGTGTTGGGAACAGAAGCCAATTAAGGCTAGCAAAGACAGTAGTGATTGGGTAGTGGGACTCAAGAGGCCATCAATGTAAGATAGTCACCAAGAAATCCAATAGGGAATTCAGAAGAAACTTCTTTACCCAGTGAGTTGTGATAATGTGGAACTCGCTGCCACAGGGAGTGGTTGAGGCGAATCATACAACTGCAACATCCTGATGTAACATCCCAAATCCGGACTTTCTGAAAACCGTGATTGTCTGAAAACCAGACATTTCGGTGAGCGGCAAGGAGCGGCAGGCAGCGAGGTCCGAAATCCGGCAAAACCCGAAATCCGGCATGGATTCGGTCTGTGACGAGGTCCGAAATCCGGCACGGATTTGGTCCCGAGGATTCCAGACGTTGTACCTGCATACATACATTTAAGGGGAAGCTAGATAAGCATGAGAAAGGAATAGAGGGCTATGCTGATAGTGTTAGATGAGGAAGGATGGGAAGAGGCTTGAGTGGAGCATAAACATCGGCATGGACTATTGGGCCAAATTGCCTATTTCTGCGCTGTATATTCTATGTAATTAGATGTAACTCTGGGGCCGGATAGAATGTCAGTGGATGAGTTGGGAGTTTATGGAGGATTGAACTCTGATGGCCAGAGGTAAGTCAAGCTGGAGATGAGGATCTCCACCCAAAATGCTAACTGAAATTTACTCTTTTCAGATGACGGTGAACCCGGCGTGTGTTTTCAGCATTTTAATTTCAGACTTCCATCGCTCACGGGTTTTCTTTTGACTTCCACTGAGCTACTGAAGAGCTGGTAACTTGTAATTGCTTTTTGCTCAGCAGAGTAAGGACTGAGTAAATATTGATGTTTTTTGATGCGCAGAGATTATTTTTTACACACTTGTGTAATGGAGGGTATTCCTGTTTATCCTACAGGCAGAGGAGAAAGTTAACCGTTTCAATACATAAACATGGCTTCCATACTGTTGTGTGACACCAACACCAGGATCACATAGACAGCCATCCTCTTCAGAATCAACGAAGCATCCTTCTGAGCAAGTGACAAAGCGACATCAGACAGAAGTTCTGCAGTGCACAAACTCTGCTGGCAGTACACTGGAAACACAAAAGGAGAAGTGCCATGATATATACTTTGCAACAGTTAACAGTATGAGCAATAATTCACTGCAGCAGCATGCACACCCAGCTGATTTCAAACGGTTTGCTGGGAGAAACTCGAATGGTTTATAACCATTATCTGAATGAGTTGAGAGTTCTGCCTTAAAACCAATCCCACATATCCATTATACCCACTCTCAATTTTCTCCACGCTTCCAAGCTTCACGGGCGCTGGTCACTTTCCAGAAACTCAGCCAAATAATCATTCTTTACACGGGAGCCAGACGGTTATTTCGTTGTGCAGGGTATCAGTCAAGCCTGATCAAGTGCTCACCTAATATCTACACACGCACACTTTCTAGCAGGAAGCACTGGCTGCTGGATCAGGAGTGGGAAGCTTGGCTGCATTTTTCACCACATCCTCAGCTGCCCAGGGATACCGAGACTGATTGCAGCACACCAACTACCGCCCTTTCCGAGACTAGCTAACTCAGCGCAGATGAGAAATCAAGCCTCAGCCGTTTTGGTCTGCATGTTGTGGTACGGCATCAGGCAATGCTTTTACTCACTAGGCCATCGGGAGCAAACTAAAGAGGATGAGGAAATAAAAGCTGACAAGAATGGAAATTGGGGAATTTTAAAAAAGATAAGTAGAGTTGCACAAAAGTCTTTCCTACCGCTGCTTTCAGCTAAAGCTCCTAAAGTGAACAGGGCAGCCTCTCGGAGGATAGAAGCATCGCTCAGCTTTAGAAGTCCATTAACAAACTGCAAGCCTCCAATCTCACGAAAGTAATCGCTTGCTTCACCTAATGATAAAAAAAACAATTAAAAACTCACTCTATAGACATTGTGGCCTAGAAATTCGAGGGGTTAGCAGTGCTGCCACCACTCTTTTTGCAGGCAGTCGTATTTATTAAAACTCTAAATATTATCGATCCTTTCAATATCAAAACCAACAAAAAATCTGAGCTAATTTGGTTTAACAGTTTGTCAGTGTGTTTAATATTGTAATGATCCTACAATGTTGCTCTTTGATTCCGTTTAACTATGTGACACCACAGATCAATCAGGGTCCCATATATATTACATATACACACACATAAGGCAGCCATTTTTTTAATTTTCTGTTTCTCGATTTTTTAATTTGAAAAAAATCATTCTTCATTCTATTTTTTTCCCTCCTGCACGACCAGATCTCATCTCTCCTCCCCACTGACAGCTTCTCTTCCTAGCCTGAAACCAAATCTACCTGCCATCTCTGTAACTCCTGACCCAAAAGATATCTGCTGCAGCTGACACTTTCTTCACTATCTCATCCCAGCTGACAGTCTCTGGCTCAAAAAGTTCCTTCCTGATACCTGGACCACAAGCAACACTGTGGGAGACCCTGCCTCTAAATATTTATTAAAATCCTAGCCTTCATCCATGGGGAAAACTGAATCCAGCTGAGAGCAAAATTCCAAGTTAAGGTTTTAAAATGGCCCCACACTTGCCTTTAAAGACAGCTTTAAATTAAAAAAAAAATAAACTCAATCAACCAGGACAGCCATGCTTGCTGGAATCCAAGACGAGGTGAAAACCCATCATGTTATGATTCATCATAGGAAATGCAGTGTGGATGATATCCCTATTCAGGAGACCAGCAACCTTTCACTTAGTGATAATCTAACTCTCAAGATAAATGGATGCATATATTTATCAAAAACCTGGTACTGCTGTGTATTCTTGGTGCCGATGATTAACTTTATGTAAGCAAGTAATGGTAGGCTGATGAGGTTCTGATAAATTGACCAGTATTTGCTGTACTATATGTACTTTTATGATAAACCAGTGTTATGCCGGACTTGATAAACTCCAATGTCTGGACGTGTGTCTGATAATATACTGTGCTCGTATCTGTAGCAACTGTGTAGAGAACAAGGAAGTAGTATGTAAGTGTGATAATCAGATGGCCTTTTGGCTATGTTTGGAGCAAGGTTATGCAAGTATTCTCCTGAACAAGCAGAAGCAGAAGAGGTCCATAGACAGGCCAACACAACCCTACATTACCCGAGATGTAAACAAACTTGGGAATAAATATGGGTAGCATAACCATAGCTTGTCAGATCAGACTCAAGAAGACAGCACGCCGAAGCCACTGTATTTCTGTTCACCAGACTGAGGTAAATGAACTGAAATGCATTTATTGCCCATCCCTAATTGCCCTCGAAAAGATGGTGGTGAGCCGCCTTCTTGAACCGCTGCAGTCCGTGTGGTGAAGGTGCTGTTAGGGAGTTCTAGGATTTTGATCCAGCGACGATGAAGGAATGGTGATATATTTCCAAGTCATGATGACGTGTGACTTAGAGGGGAACTTGCAGATAATGATGTTTCCATGTGCCTGCTGCCCTTGTCCTTCTAGGTATTAGAGGTCGTGGGTTTGGGAGGTGCTGTTGAAGAAGCCTGGGGTAGTTGCTGTAGTGCAGCCACGGTGATGTAGGAGGTGAATGTTTACGGTGACGTGCAAATCAAGCGGGCTGCTTTGTCCTGGTTGGTATTGAGTGTTGTTGGAGCTGCACTCATCCAGGCAAGGGAGAGTGTTCCATCACATTCCTGACTTGTGCCTTGTATGGTGGAAAGGCTTTGGGGAGTCAGATGAGATGAGATATTCGCAGCAGAATACCCAGCCTCTGATCTGCTCTTGTTGCCACAGTATTTATGTGGCTGGTCCAGTTAAGTTTCTGGTCAATGGTGACCCCCAGGATGTTGATGGTGGGGGATTCGGCGATGGTAATGCCGTTGAATGTCAAAGGGCGGTGGTTAGACTCTCGTTTGTTGGAGATGGTCAATGCCTGTCATTTGTGTGGCGCGAATGTTACTTGCCACTTATCAGCTCAAGCCTGAATGTTGTCCAGGTCTTGCTGCATGCGGACATAGACTGCTTCATTATCTGAGAAGTTATGAATGCAACTGAACACTGCAGTCATCAGCAAACATCCCCACTTCTGATCTCATGATGGAGGAAAGATCATTGATGAAGCAACTAAAGATTGTTGGGCCTAGGACAGTCCCCTGAGGAACTCCTGCAGCGATGTCCTGAGGCTGAGATGATTGACCTCCAACCACCACAACCATTTTCCTTTGTGCTCGGTATGACTCCAGCCAGTGGAGAGGTTTCCTCGATTCCCATTGACTTCCATGTTACTAGGGCTCCTTGATGCCACACTCGGTCAAATGCTGCCTTGATGTCAAGTGCAGTCACTCTCGTCACTCTCACCTCACCTTTTGTCCATGTTTGGACCAAGGCTGTAATGAAGACTGGAGCTGAGTTGTCCTGGTGGAATCCAAACTGAACAACGGTCAGCAGGTTATTGGTGAATAAGTGCCGCTTGATAGCGCTGTCGACAACACATTCCATCACTTTGCTGATGATTGAGAGTAGACTGATGGGGCGGTAACTGACCGGATTGGATTTGTCCTGCTTTTTATGGATAGGACATACCTGGGTAATTTTCCACATTGTCGGGTAGATGCCAGAGTTGTAGCTGTACTGGAACAGCTTGGTGAGAGGCACGGCTAAATCTGGAGCAAAAGTACTGTTAATAGAGTCTTAAAAGACAATCTGTTGTTATGAGTTTGATTATCTGGTATCCGAAACCATAAGACTCCTATCATTAGAGTCAACAGTGGGTTACATTTTCTAACATATAGCTAATGTGATGGGACTGCTTCATTCAATTCTGGGTGATTACGTGTGTTGATTGAGACTGCCAGTGTAGATACAGATATGTTGGTTACAGCACACAGCATGTCACCGACAGCGCTATCAAGCGGCACTTATTCACCAATATTTTGTGTCGGTCTTCACGGTAGAAGACACTAAAAACATCCCAATAGTGGATAATCAAGAGGCTATAGGGAGGGAGGAACTAAAAACAGTCACTATTACTAAAAAATTAGTACTCGGTAAAATAATGGGATTAAAGGCAGACAAGTCCCCTGGACCTGATGGCTTACATCCTAGGGTCTTAAAACAAGTGGCTGCAGAGATAGTGGATGCATTGGTTGTAATCCACAAAATTCGCTGGATTCTGGGGAGGTCCCAGCGGATTTGAAAACTGCAAATGTAGCGCCCCTATTTAAAAAAGGAGGCAGACAGAAAGCAGGAAACTATAGACCAGTTAGCCTAACATTTGTCGTTGGGAAAATGCTGGAGTCCATTATTAAGGAAGCAGTAGCAGGACATTTGGAAAAGCATAATTCAGTCATGCAGAGTCAGCATGGATTTATGAAGGGGAAATCATGTTTGACAAATTTGCTGGAGTTCTTTGAGGATGTAATGAGCAGAGTGGATAAGAGGGAACCAGTGGATGTGGTGTATTTGGATTTCCAGAAGGCATTCGATAAGGTGCCACATAAAAGATTACTGCACAAGATAAAAGGTTGGGGGCAATATATTAGCATGAATAGAGGATTGGCTAACTAACAGAAAACAGAGAGTCAGGATGAATGGGTCTTTTTCCGGTTGGCAAACATAGAAACATAGAAAATAGGTGGAGTAGGCCATTCGGCCCTTCGAGCCTGCACCACCATTCAATAAGATCATGGCTGATCATTCACCTCAGTACCCCTTTCCTGCTTTCTCTCCATATCCTTCGATCCCTTTAGCCATAAGGGTCATATCTAACTCCCTCTTGAATATATCTTATGAACTGGCATCAACAACTCTCTGCGGTAGAGAATTCCACAGGTTAACAACACTCTGAGTGAAGAAGTTTCTCCTCATCTCGGTCCTAAATGGCTTACCCCTTATCCTTAGAACCCCTGGTTCTAGACTGCCCCAACATCGGGAACACTCTTCCTGCATCTAACCTGTCCAGTCCCATCAGAATTTTATATGTTTCCATGAGATCCCCTCTCATTCTTCTAAACTCCAGTGAATACAGACCCAGTCGATCCAGTCTCTCCTTATATGTCAGTCCTGCCATCCCAGGAATCAGTCTGGTGAACCTTCACTGCACTCCCTCAATAGCAAGAATGTCCTTCCTCAGATTAGGAGACCAAACTGAACACAATATTCCACTGAGGCCTCACCAAGGCCCTGTACAACTGCAGTAAGACCTCCCTGCTCCCTATACTCAAATCCCCTAGCTATGAAGGACAACATACCATTTGCCTTCTTCACCACCTGCTGTACCTGCATGCCAACTTTCAATGACTGATGTACCATGACACCCAGGTCTCATTGCACCTCCCCTTTTCCTAAATCTGTCGCCATTCAGATAATATTCTGCCTTCATGTTTTTGCCACCAAAGTGGATAACCTCACATTTATCCACATTATACTGCATCTGCCATGCATTTGTCCACTCACCTAACCTATCCAAGTCACCCTGCAGCCTCTTAGCATCCTTCTCACAGCTCACACCGCCACCCAGCTTAGTGTCATCTGCAAACTTGGAGATATTACACTCAATTCCTTCATCTAAATTATCTAAAACAGTAACTATTGGGGTGCTGCAGGGATCGGTGCTGGGACCTCAACTATTTACAATCTATATTAATGACTTGGATGAAGAGACTGTGTAATGTAGCCAAGTTTGCTGATGATACAAAGATGGATGGGAAAGCAAATTGTGAGGAGGACACAAAAAATCTGCAAAGGGATATAGACAGGCTAAGTGAGTGGGCAAAAATCTGGCAGACGGAGGAAAATGTGAGGTTATTCACTTTGGCAGAAAAAATAGAATAGCAAATTACTATTTAAATGGAGAAAAATTGCGAAGTGCTGCGGTACAGAGGGACCTGGGGGTACTTGTGCATGAAACACAAAAAGTTAGTATGTAGGTACAGCAAGTAATCAGGAAGGAAAATGGAATATTGGCCTTTATTGGAAGGGGGGATGGAGTATAAAAGCAGAGAAGTTCTGCTACAACTGTACAGGGTATTGGTGAGGCCACATCTAGTTTTTCATTCAGTTTTGGTCTCCGATTTAAGGAAGGATATACTTGCATTAGAGGCAGTTCAGAGAAGGTTCACGAGGTTGATTCCGGAGATGATGGGGTTGACATGAAGATAGGTTGAGTAGGTTGGGCCTGAACTCATTGGAGTTCAGAAGGATGAGAGGTGATCTTATCAAAACATACAGCATTATGAGGGGTCTCTGGGGAAAACTAGAACTAGGGGGCATAGTCTCAGAATAAGGGGCCGCCCATTTAAAACAGAGATGAGGAGGAATTTCTTCTCTCAGAGGGTTGTAAATCTGTGGAATTCTCTGCTCCGGAGAGCTGTGGCGGCTGGGTCATTGAATATATTTAAGGCGGATATAGACAGATTTTTGAGCAATAAGGAAATCAAGGGTTATGGGGAACAGGCAGGGAAGTGGAGCTGAGTCCATGATCAGATCAGCCATGATCTTATTAAATGGCGGAGCATGCTCAAGGGGTCAAATGAGCTACTCCTGCTCCTATTTCTTATGTTCTTATAATTATATTTGCGCTGATGGATCAACGATTTGATCATGAGTAATGTAGATAATGTAAATGATTAACAGATAAATAACAAGAAATTACTTTGGAATAGGAAATTTTCAAGACTGATTTAATTCACTATATCCAGGCAGTATTGAGTTCATGCACAAAGTAATCTCTTGTCAGCAGTAATTATAAATGTTTTATGTCGAACTGTTCTCGAGAAATGTCAGTTATTCGCCAGAATGTGTTCGCACAGCGTCCCACAGATGAGCGGTCACTTGGCTGCAAGTCTCTCTGTCTATCCCAATCCAGGTCAGAATGGGTCTCCCTGCTTCAGGCCAGATTAACAACCTCTCTGATTCTAATCGGTTCAGCTCTAGTTTGATCTCCTGTGCTCTGTGATTGATGGGGATGGTACTGTACTCACTGACTAATCTCACATCACTGAGTGTCTTTGTGTGCATTGTGCTCAGGCTCAATGTGAGATTGAGAGCCACTGAAAGGAAATGGGAGAACATGGCTGAGGAGACCAGACCAGATTAAAAAAAGCACAGGCTTCCCTGATGTCTCAGAGGTAGGGTCTCCATTGGCAAACTGAACGGCCAGGTATATCTTAAACCCGAGCCTTAGCAGAATCTCTGCTGAGTTACTCGATCCCGGCCGAGGCGGTGCTCCCAGTGAGCAGCAGTATATCCACCCTAATCACATAGCAATGACAACAAGCTAGAGCTGGGGGAGGGTTTGGGATCAGAGACTGGAACCCAGGAATGAGCAGAGGGATTCAATTTTAGGGGGATTGACATCAAACGAGTTGACAGATGAGACTTCTTCAATTTACTCAGACCCTAACAATGAGCGTTGACAGCCAATGCCTGCAGGATGTCTGACTGTGGAAGGCATCAAAGCTAACCTTATTCTGTTCTCACCCGATGTGGTCCTTACCTGACGGTCACACACAGTCACTTCCAGTAGGAATCACTGGACAGCAAACAAGGAGCGAATATCCAGTTTAATTTGCTTTGCTCTAATCTGGTTCACTGTGGCCCATAGCACCGCCTCGGCCAGGATCGGGTAACTCAGCAGAGACAAAGGTTCGGGTTTCAGACATACCTGGTCTGTTCAGCTTGCCGATGGAGATCCTACTTGAGTATTAGGGAAGCCTATCTAGTGTTTTTTTTTGATCTAATGAATCCAAGATAGCCATTGGCATCAACCTATTGACTTCTTCAGCACAGAGGGTGAATAACCAACTGACAGTCCCAGCACTCTCAGGGCACACAGAGTGCAATTACTTTTTTTGGAGTAAAAATGCGCAATCCTGCCTACCATCACTTTGGTGCGCAATTATAAACAGTTCTACGATATATGGAAAGTTTATTGGAATATAATAAATCTACACATTAATTCCTGAAAAAATAAATTGCATGAAATGTTAACATAGACATAATGCGTACCTTACCGTTCTGTTGACATATGGAATAGATGGTGATCAGGGCTTGTTTCTGAGTCACAGGGCTGTCCATCTGATACTTCACACATTCGAGCAGTAAATTCAAGTCTGTTTTTAACCCTGTAGATTGAAATAAAATATAACACGGTAACTGCATGCAGGGTGGTAACTTTACACAAATGCAAGCAGGAAAATTCATTAAAAGTAAGAGCTGACAAACCACCACTGGCACCAAAATCAGGTCACATCTCTCATTTTATAGTTGTGGTTTCAGGAAAAACATGTTTTCATTATGACTGACGGACCAGATTTAAGGGTAATGCAAATGAGGAAAACTGGAATTAAACCCAGGAAACATTTGATTCAATCTGTTTGTTACACATGTGTAACTTCAATTAACCCAATATAAAGTGGGATGGTTTCATGGAAGTGAGACAACAGAATGACAACTAGTGATTCCCTTTTAACCCAATGGGCTACATTTTCCTCCATCATGAGTTCAAATCCTACCACAAGTTGTGAAACTGAATTCAATAAATCTGTTCATTTGTGAGATAGCACTAGAAAGTGACCATTAAAACATGTAGGGCTGGAACCTCCACTTTTTTTGCAGGCTTAATGCCCATTTTACCACTGAACTGATGTATAACACCCATATATCACCCACTTAGCCACAAAATAGAAACTGACCGGCATTTTTCGGAAACTTATCGGCGAGCGTTACTTTCCCCATGTGCTTAACGGCGAGAAAAAATATTACGGCCGCCCATTTTTTGGGGGCGAAATCATCAGAATGGGCGAAATCAACGCCCATAATATCGCCAGCGTTAACTTCCGCATAGAATTAACACCGAGATTCAATAATACCGCCCGCCCATTTTTTTTTTGTCATAAACAGCATATTTACCGAAACTAGCGGTTGAGATCGCTCAGCATCACTTCCACCTCGCACACATATCGTGAAGACAGAACCAAAGTATTTGTTCAATTGGTCTACCATTTCTTTGTTCCCTGTTATAAATTCATCTGATTCCGACTGCAAGGAACCTACGTTGGTCTTCACTAATCTTTTTCTCTTCACATCTCTATAGAAGCTTTTGCAGTCAATTTTTATGTTCCCTGCAAGCTTCCTCTCATACTCTATTTTCCCCTTTCTAATTAGACCCTCTGTCCTCATCTGCTGAATTTTATATTAATCCCAGTCCTCAGGTTTGCTGCTTTTTCTGGCCAATTTATATGCCTCTTCCTTAGATTTAACACTATCCTTAATTTCCCTTGTTAGCCACGGTTGAGCCACCTTCCCAGTTTTATTTTTACTCCAGACAGGGATGTACAATTGTTGACGTACATCCATGTGATCTTTAAATGTTTGCCATTGCCTATCTACCCTTTAAGTGTAATTCGCCAGTCTATTCTAGCCAATTCACGTCTCAAACCATCGAAGTTACCAGTCAGGAGGCGACCTCCAATACCACCCTGAGCAGGTAGCTCAATTCCTGGTGGTGTGCTCCATGATGCACAACTTCGCTATCAGGAGGGGACAAGAATTGCCTGATGAGTTTAACAGTCCACCTCACCAGAGGGAGGAAGAGGAGGACGAGGAGGCGGATGCTGACATCGGCCCAGACAATCAGGCTGATGCTGAAGCCATGCCCCCACCCGCCTGTAAACCGCATGAAAGGGCCCATGGTGGCATGATAGCTGCAGGAGCTCATCAATGATCGCTTTGCCTGAAAGAACGTTGGTGTTATTTACAAGGCTCACACACTGCTGGGTGTGCAGGTCATACATCAATGGTGGGCATCAGCTTGGTGACAGTTAAAGTTTATGTTGATTGAAGTTAAGTGTCATTATACCCTTTGATGCACAACAAGGTTTTGTTAAATAAAAAACATTTAAACCGAACATTTACCTGAAATCATCAGTATTTCTGTAAAAACCAATCCTCCCCACCGCTTCTCTTCCCCTTGTGACTCGAAGCCGCCTGGCTGAGGAGCTCCTCAGGCGATGCTTCATTGGGTGGGGCGGGGGGATGACAGCCGAACCGCTGCTTGGATGGATACGGGAGAGGATGGTCCCGAGGTGGGAACGTGCTCCGAGCCAGAAGCAAGATGTTGCTGCTGGCTCTCGTGTGGTTGGCAATGGGGGTGTGGCACCTTGGGGTGCAGTGCCGCGCTCCGGGACCACTAGGAACCCTCTGCCACCAGTGTTCCTGGCTACCAACTCCAGGGCCTCCACCATCCCTTCCATGTTATATCTTATTTGTTGAACAAAAACTCGGTGCCAACTATGTTCTTGGTGCTTCTAGGCTTTTTGCTGCTGGTGAATCTCTCTCGTGCCTCCCACAACAGCCAAAGAAGCACACACCACAGCCACACACGCTCTCAGCTCCCTCTCTCTCGGTCTCTTCTGCGCATGTCATGATGACCCTTGACCTCTGACCTCCTGAATCATGGGAATCGAGCGTTGCCATGCCATTGCTAAGGATGGCGATACTTTATGGCAGAAGGTCAGAGAGATTTAACACTACCGCCCATTTTATATCGCTCGCGGTAGCGCCCATTTTCAAAAATGGAGACTAGGTGCTTTGAGGATGGGCGAGAAGCCGGCGATCTGAAAACCCATTTTTAGTGCCCACGCCGGAAATAACGCCCATTTTTGGGCGATATGCACAAAAGTGGAAAATCTAGCCCATAGTGTATTCTATAGGACATCAATTAGTGGGAAAAATATGGAGGAGCAAATGTGCAGAGAAATTACAGAGATGCAAGAACTATCGAGTAGTGAGAATGGGGGACTTCAACTATTCTAATGTAGGCTGGGATAGTAATAGTGTAAAGGACAGAGAGGAGAATAATTTCTGAAGTGTGTTCAGGAGAACTTTCTTGATCAGTATGTTTCCAGCCCAACAAGGAAGGAGGCATTGCTGGAGCTGGTTCTGGGGAATGAGGTAGGCCAAGTGGAGCAAGTGTCAGTAGGTGTATCATAAGGTTTAGATTAGCTATGGAAAAGAATAGGGAGCAATCTAGAGTAAAAATACTTAATTGGAGGAAGGCAAATTTCAGTGGAATGAGAACGGATCTGGCCCGGTTAATTGGAATCAGATTGGCAGACAAACTGTGGGCTGCCTTTAAAAAGGAAATAATTCGGGTACAGTCGAGGTACATTCCCACGAAGGGGAATGGTAGGGCAACTAAAGCCAGAGCTCCCTGGATGATGAAAGAGATAGCGAGTAAGATGAAGCAAAAAAAGAGCGCTTATGACAGATGTCAGGCCAAGAATACATCTGAGAATCAAGCTAAATATAGAAAGTTCAGAGAAGTGAAAAAGAAAATAAGAGGGGCAAAGAGAGGGTATAAGAATAGAATTGCCGCTAAAATAAAAGGTAATCCAAATTCCACAGGCATATAAATTGTAAATGGATTGTAAGAGGAAGGGTGGGGCCGATTAGGGACCAAAAAGGAGACCTACACATGGAGGCAGAGGCTATAGCGGAGGTACTAAATTAGTACTTTGCATCTGTCTTCAACAAGGAAGATACTGCCATAGACATAGTAAAGGAGAAGGTAGAGGAGATACTGGATGGGATAAGAATTGATAAAGACGAGGTACTAGAAAGGCTGGTTGTACTTAAAGTAGATAAGTCACCAGGACCGTGTCATGTATGTACATGTTTGTAGCCACCAGATGGAGTCATTGTTGGAAGCCACTGAGCAGCACGAGCATGGTGCTGCTCTGGTATAAAAGGCCAGCCATTTTGTGAGTCAGGCACTTTGGGCCATAATAAAGCAGAGCCAAGGGTGTAAACAGTTAAACAGTACTCAGTTTGTACCTTTATTGCATACATAACATTTGGCGATGAGAGTACAAGAACCTTTGTTTGCAAAATGAGCACGTTTGCATTTTTAGAGCGAGTCGTGGAGGGAGAAGTTTGGGAAGACTTTGTGAGCCGTTTGAACCAGTACTTTGTGGCCAACAAAATGAAGGAGGTCGGCGATGCAGATCGGCGCTGTTATGACTTTAATACTCTTATGAATGACTCCACAAGGTCTAGTATTGTACTTGACCTGTTGTGACCTTAAATCTCATTTATTGTAACTCGAGAGTGAGGCACACACATGGTGGGCAGCCTTTTATACTGGGCCCTGCACACCTATGTAGGTGACTCTCAGGTCTCTTGTGGCACACCTTATGTGACTATACAGTTAGTATACATGGTCTACATACATTACATCACTTCCCCCAAGTTGTTAATGCAAATTGACTTGTACATTGATGGTGACCTGGTCTTTGCTCTTCCTGGTTGACCATTGGAGGGTTGCTTCTAGCTTGGGTGGGTTGGTGGTGAGATTTGTTGCTAGTGAAGGTCCCAGTGGTTTCTGGTTGTGAGTCCATGACTACTCCATTCTCCTCCCCCCCATACAGAGATCATGCTAATGGCCCGTTACTTGCAAGTTGCAGTCAAGTTCATCACATGGATTATACATTTACATCTTGGTACATTTGTTGAGTGAATTACAGTTGCATTTCTTTTAGTGTGGTACCATTATATGATCAGTACAGGTATCACAGTGTCGGCACACAAGGACAGTCTAGTTTCAGCACGGCCGGATGAGATCCGGGTCGTCTGGTGGCGGCACAGCGCCCCATGCTAGTGGGTCTGTAGGTGAGGTGAGCTCATTTTGCTCGAGTTGCCCGAGTTCAGGGCTCTTGCCGTTACTCCTAGTGTCGGGCAGGCCCAAAGACAGCTGATGTGTCTGTGACCTCCCTGTCCTTTTCACTGCACAATGTCGCTGCTGCTCCCTGGGAAGCGGTCTGAGTGAGTGAGCATTTCGTCTAAGCGATGGTGGGACCTTGTCTAGAATTTCGCAGGGGACTGCTGACTCGCTTTCCTTGAGGGTACCATTGTGAGCACTCTCTAGTTTGGGATCCTGGCTGGTCCAGGTCCCGTTCGGAGGAGCCGTTGCAGGTGACCCTTCGCTCTTGGGCATTGCTATGGTGGCGAGTGGGTTTGTGGGCTGCGCCTTTTCCACACGGATGTTGGGCGATGGTAGCCGACTGCGAGCATAGGCGCAGTTTACTGTTTCTGCACCGTGGCGGTTCATGCCATCGGGTGCCTGCAATGTTAAACCAATCTGAGGCAGGGTATCGCTACCGGTGCCTCTGCTCTCCGGGGATCGTTTACTCTGCGGCTTGTCTACTTCTGTCAGCTGTGGGGACACTTTATGATACATTGTTCTGGTCTCGGGGACGCAGGCTACAGAACTGGGTAGCCCGCTGGACATGTATACGACCGTTAGGTGTTCGTCCACTACATTGGCTGATTGCAATTTGCACCTGATATTGCTCAACATTTTGCTTGTTACAGCTGGTCTTTTACATTGGTTACCAATTGCAAGTAGTTCATTCAAAAATGGCGAGTTGCTGGCCTCCTTTAAAATGGCCTTACTACTTTTACCCCAATCGTCTTCCTTGCGTGGAACCACGTGTCATTGCTCCATTAGTGCTGCAACCTCGTGGTTTGGACGCTATCTTTTTCCTGTCCATGATGTCGACTGCCGTGATCTTTCCCAGGGATTCTGCCACTGAAGCTGGACTGACGCCCTCGGATCCAATCTTCCTCCCCAGGAGTCCTGTCACTGAAACCGGGAAGGTGCGTTCGGGTCGTCTCTGCCGGATCATCGCCACGCAGTCGTGATGAGCGGTCTGTGCCTTGGGGGCTGTGCGGATCTGCTCTCCGGTGCCTGATCCAACCAAAGGTGGGGGCTTGCTCTGCCTCTGAGCACGGAGGATGTCGATCGCTGGAGGGATGAAGTCTTCCCAGTTCCAATGAATCTTCCCCGTCCATCTTCTTCCAAGTAGCGTTGGTCCATCACCTGAAACAATCCACAATGGTAAATTGTGCACCGCGCCATCATGGGATACACTTATATCCGCACGACCAACAACTGATTCCTTGGTGTAGGTGCGCAGCTTTGCCTGAACCAGGACCAGCTTGGGTCGTTCAGCCTGATCGTTCTATAACCTCTCAAAGGCTTCCTGGTTCATTACTGACTGACTCGCCACCGTGTCCACTTCCATGAAGACTGGAACGCCATTTATCTCGACTTCCATTATCACTGGAGGACAATCTGTGGTGCAGGTATATATTCCATACACTTCGTCCTGGTACTGAGCTGCCTCTCCAGCCATCTCCTCGTAATCCGCACTGGATTCACAGCCATCTACTGACTCCTCTTACACGTGGTGAGTCACAGCTCTTTTGCACATTCGCTGGAGGTGGCCCTTCGTGCTACACGTTTGCACACAGTCTCTGAACCGAACTGATGAGCCCTGCGATTACCTCCGCAACGTCAGCATGGTGGTACTCAACTTACGTTTGCACCCCTCGGCGGACTCTGAGTTAAAGGGCTCAGGGGGGTCTGTATGCTCTGCCCTGGGCAGATTCACGTTCAACAGTTCTACCTGTGAAAGGCGCCATTCTATTTACAGTACTTGCCGGGTTTGAGTCCTGAGAGTGAGTCATCATCTGCTTGGAGCTGTAGCTTGAGGTCTTGAATGCCTGGCTGATGCTGATGGCCTTCTGCAGAGTGACGGTGGTTTCGGCAGACAGTAGCCTGTGAAGAAGGGCCTCATGACCGATGCCAATTACGAAGACGTCCCGCAACGCATCGGCGAGGGTTGTGCCGAATTCACACGGTCCTGCCAGCCTCCTGAGGTTGGCAACGTACTTCGCGATTTCCTGGCCCTCGGGGCGGCGGTGTGTATAAAATCAATGTCTGGCCGTGAGGATGCTCTCCTTTGGTTTGAGTTGGTCCCGAATTTGCACTTTCAGCTCCTCGAATGACTTGGTCGTTGTTTTCTCTGGTGCAAGCAAGTCCCTGACGAGGCCGTAGACCGCTGGCCCACAACTGGTCAACAGGATAGCTCTGCGCTTATCTGCCAGCGTGGCCAGATCATCGCCTACCAGGTCGTTTGCTACAAAATATTGGTTGAGCCACTCCATGAAGGCTTCCCAATCTTCACCCTCTGAGAACTTTTCTAATGTACCGTTAGTCATTTTGGCGTGAAAGTTCGTAATCTCGTCGCCAGTTGTTATGTCTTTAATATTCTTATGAATGACTCCACGAGGTCTAGTACTGTACTTGAGCTGTTGTGACCTTAACCCCGTTTATTGTAACACCAGAGTGAGGCACAAGCATGGTGGGCAGCCTTTTATACTGGGCCCTGCACACCTATGCAGGTGACCCTCAGGTCTCCCACCGCAGTGCCCTCTGGTGGCACATCTTATGTGACTATACAGTTAGTATACATGGTCTAGATACATGACAGGCGTCAGGCCGTGTTCCTCACTGTGCGGTTCAAAGATCTACAATCTAATAAAGAATCTACCCATGACTAGTGATCTAACAGAGAAAGCACGAGAAGTTGTGTACATTGGTACAGGAGCACCTCAAACCAGATGACGGCATCATCATCCTGAGATACAAGTTTATACACACTTTCGATCAGACGGCTAGAGCGTGGTACAATTTGTTGCCGACCCGAGATGTCTAGCGGGACCATGCAAGTTCGGGACAGTGTTGGCAGACATGCTGCGCAACTTCTTCGTTATCGGTATCAACCACGAGGTGATCCTGCGCAAACTTCTGACGGTGGAGGAGTTGAATTTAAAAAGAGCCATCCAGATCGCTCAATCGAGTATGATGACGGACAGGAGCTTAAAGCAAATATCGGTGAAGAACTGAACCTCAGCAAGTACTGTAAATGCGATTGATTCGGCATTCAGCAGAGCAGCACATGACAGGGCATATCCGGCTGCATTCGCGAAACCTGTGGCTGCCCAAAGTCCACCAACGGGAATGTATCCAACTTTTCCATGTTGGCGTTGTGGGGGAAATCATCGGCACGAGCAGTGCCGATTTAAACAATATAGTTGCAAAGGCTGTCTGAGAGTGGGGCATCTCCAGCACAAGTGTCCGCAAATGAGCAGGCGAGCTGCGACACACCACGTGGAGGATAAGAGTCAGACTAGCGCGGATCCGGATACGCAATCCGAGATGCCAGAGGAGAAGTGTATGGACTGTACTCTTTCATAACCAAGAGTAAACCAATTTTGATTAATGTGAAGTTTAACGGGATACCAGTATCGATGGAACTGGACACAGGGGTGAGTCAATCGATCATGAATGAGAGGGCATTTAATAAGCTGTGGGATACGAAGACTGTGAGGCCCAGGCTGAGCCCTGTTAACGTCAAGCCATGTACATACACCCTTCGAAGAACTGATAAAGGTGATTGGCAGTGCACAAATTATTGTGTCGTATAACGGTGCAGTTCACGAGTTGCCGCTGTGGATTGTTCCAGGCAATGGCCCAACGCTGCTTGGCAAGAGAAAATCAGATGCAACTGGAACAACATAAAGGCATTGTCATTGGAGGAAGATACATGTGCCCAAGTATTGAGCAAGTTCCCCTCGCTGTTTGAACCGGGTATCGGCAACTTCACAAGAGCCAAGGTGCAGATCTACGTGGATTCAGGTGCAAAACCCGTCCATCATAAAACTCGGGCAGTGCCATATATGATGAGGGAGACGGTCGAAATTGAACTGGACAAACTCTAGCGTGAAGGGATCATATCACCGGTCGAATTTAATGAATGGTCCAACCCCATTGTTCCTGTGCTGAAAAGTGATGGCAGTCAGAATCTGTGGAGACTATACGGCTACGATCAACAGAGTTTCGAAACAAGACCAGTACCCGTTACCGAAGGCTGATGACTTGTTTGCAACGCTAGCCGGGGGGAAGTCGTTCATAAAACTGGACTTGACGTCAGCCGATATGACGCAGGAATTGGTCGAGACGTCAAAGAGACATACGTGCATTAACACGCACAAAGGACTGTTTATTTACCACAGGTGCCCGTTTTGAATTCGCTCGGTTGCAGCAATATTCCAGAGGAATATGGAAAGTCTACTGAAGTCCATTCCCAGAACCGTCGTGTTCCAAGATGACATCCTGATCACCGGTCGTGACTCCAAGGAACATCTGAACAACCTGGAAGAGGTTCTACTGCGTTTGGACAGAGTGGGTCCCAGATTTAAACGCTCGAAGTGCATCTTCATGGCACCGGAGTTCGAATTCCTCGGGAGGAAAATCACCGTTGATGGCATCAGACCTACTGACGTGAAAACCAAAGCCATCAAGAATGCACTCAAGCCGCAGAACATGATGGAGCTGCGTTCGTTCCTGGGTCTACTCAACTACTTTGGTAACTTCCTACCTAAATTGAGCACCTTACTTGAACCACTGCACATGCTATTGAGAAAAGACAACAACTGGATGTGGGGAGCATTGCAAGACAGAGCTTGAGAAAGCCACCAATCTGCTTTGCTTGAACAAGCTGCTGGTAGATTATGACCCATGTAAACGTTTAGTTTTGGCCTGTGACGCATCGTCATATGGAATTGGTTGCGTGTTACAACAAGCCAATGAATCGGGGAAACTTCAACCTGTCGTGTATGTATCCAAAAGTTTGTCTAAAGCAGAAAGAGCCTACAGTATGGTAGAAAAAGAAGCTTTAGCGTTTGTGCACGGTGTTAAAAAGATGCATCAATACCTGTTCGGTCTGAGGTTCAAATTAGAGACCGATCACAAGCCGCTCGTTTCGTTGTTTTCCGAGAGCAAAGGTATCAATACCAACGCTTCATCCCGCATCCAAAGGTGGGCGCTGACATTATCTGCCTATGATTATGTCACTCGCCACACACCTGGCACAGAGGATGCTTTGAGCCGATTGCCGTTGCCCTCATCGGAGGTGGAAACGCCACAACCGGCAGATTTAATGTTAATGGATGCTTTTGAGAATGAAGGTACCCCTGTCACGGCTCAACAAGTTAAGACCTGTACCAGCCAGGACCCGATATTATCGGTGTAAAGGGTTGCATCTTCAAAGGGGATTGGTCTGCCATATCTAAGCAAATGTGCAAGGAGGCCGAACCGTACATTCGTCGCAAGGACGAACTGTCTATTCAAGCAGATTACATATTATGGGGCAATCGTGTTGTAATGCCTAAGAAAGGGAGAGAGAAGTTTGTGAGTGAGTTACACGGCACACATCCTGGCATAGTGATGATGAAGGTCATCGCCAGGTCCCACATATGGTGGCCAGGAATTGATTGAGCTGGAAACATGCGTGCATCAGTACAACACCTGCATGCAGCTCAGCAAAGCACCAGCGGAATCACCGCTGAGTCTTTGGTCGTGGCCATCCAAACCTTGGTTCAGGATCCAAATGAATTTTGCAGGTCCCTTCCTGGGCAAGATATTTTTGGTGGTGGTGGATGCTTATTCGAAGTGGATAGAATGCATAGTCATGTCATCCAGTACATCCACGGCAACCATAGAGAATCTCAAAGTCATGTTCGTGACATAGGGTCTGCCTGACATAGTGGTGAGCGACAATGGGTCGTGCTTCACAGTCAGGAGTTTCAGGAGTTTGTAAAACTTAACGGCATAAAACATGTAAGGTCAGCACCGTTCAAGCCTGCGTCCAACGGGCAAGCAGAACATGCAGTACAAATTATCAAGCAAAGCTTGAGTAGAGTAACCCAAGGGTCACTGCAGACCCGCTTGTCCTGCATACTGCTGAGTTACAGGACAAGACCCCACACACTCAAAGGGGTCTCGCCTGCTGAACTCATGATGAAAAGAGATCCTGAGACCAAGTTATCTCTTGTACACCCGGATTTAAGTAATCATGTTGAATGCAGAAGACAGAGTCAACAAAGGTACCACGATCATGTGACTGTGTCACTTGAGATTTCTGTGAATGATCCTGTACATGTGTTGAATTATGGTCATGGTCCCAAATGGATCACTGGTACGGTCATGGCCAAGGAGGGCAACAGAGTATTTGTTATTAAGCTCAAGAATGGACAGACTTGCAGGAAACACATGGATCAAACAAAGCTGAGGCACACAGACGAGCCAGAGCAGTCGGACGAAGAAACCGTCGACGACCAACCAACCTACCAGCAGCCTTCAGTGGACTCAAGGGCCATCAGTGAACCCGGAATTTCCATCACGGACTTGTTCAATAAAAATGGACTTGCAATTCCTTACATGGCCACTGCCACCCCCAAGAAGTCAGCCATCCAGCCACCAGCCACAACAGACTCTGAACATTCACCCAGGGCCGGAATCGAACTGAGACGGTCAACCCGGGAGCGTAAAACACCGGATCATCTCAACCTGTGAAAGGCTGTGATAAGATCTCAGAGGAGGGCATTGTCATGTATGTACATGCTGTTTGTAGCCACCAGTTGGTGTCATTGTTGGAGGCCACTGAGCAGCATGCACATGGTGCTGCTCTGGTATAAAAGGCCAGCCATTTTGTGAGTCAGACACTTTTGTCCGTAATAAAGTAGAGCCAAGGGTGTACCTTGTTCAGTTAAACAGTACTCAGCTTGCACCTTTACTGCATACATAACAGACCGGATGGGCTTTTAGAAACAATAATCAGCGACAAAATTAACAGTCAGTTGGATAAGTGTGGATTAATTAAGGAAAGCCAGTTCGGATTTGTTAAAGGTAAATCGTGTTTAACCAACTTGATCGTGTTTTTTGATGAGGTAACAGAGGGTTAATGAGGACAATGCGGTTGACGTAGTGTACACGGATTTCCGAAAGGCATTCGACCAACTACCACATAATAGTCTTTCCAGCAAAGTTGAAGCCCATGGAATTCATCATTATCACAGGCAGTCCCTCGAAATCGAGGAAGACTTGCTTCCACTCTAAAAGTGAGTTCTTAGGTGACTGTACAGTCCAATATGGGAATTACAGTCTCTGTCACAGGTGGGACAGACAGTGGTTGTGGGAAAAGGTGGGTGGGGAGTCTGGTTTGCCGCACACTCCTTCCGCTGCCTGCGCTTGCTTTCTGCATACACTCGGCGACGAGACTCGAGGTGCTCAGCGCCCTCCCGGATGCTCTTCCTCCACTTAGGGCGGTCTTTGGCCAGGGACTCCCAGGTGTCGGTGGGGATGTTGCATTTGAGGGTGTCCTTGAAACGTTTCCTCTGCCCACCTGGGGCTCGCTTGCTTTGGGAGTCTTGTGTCAGGCATGCGAACAATGTGGTCCGCCCAATGGAGCTGGTCGAGTGTGGTCAGAGCTTCGATGCTGGGGATGTTGGCCTGATCGAGGACACTATTTGATACATCTGTCCTCCCAAGGGATTTGCAGGATCTTGCGGAGACATCGTTGGTGATATTTCTCCAGCGATTTGAGGTGTCTACTGCATATGGTCCACATCTCTGAGCCATATACGAGGGCGGGTATCACTACAGACCATAAGCTTGGTGCCAGATTTGAGGGCCTGATCTTCGAACACTCTCTTTCTCAGGCAACCGAAGGCTGCGCTGGCGTACTGGAGGCGGCGTTGCTCTGTCCTTGCTGATAATAGGCAACCGAGGTATGGAAAGTGGTCCACGTTGTCCAGGGCCACGTCGTGGATCTTGATGACAGTGGGGCAGTGCTGTGTTGTGGGGTCAAGTTGCTGGAGGACCTTTTTTTTACGGATGTTTAGTGTAAGGCCATGCTTTTGTAAGCCTCAGTGAAGATGCTGACTATGACTTGGAGCTCAGCCTCTGAATGTGCACAGATGCAAGCGTCGTCCGCGTACTGTAGTTCGACGACAGAGGACGGGATGGTCTTGGATCTGGCCTGGAGACGATGAAGATTGAACAGGTTCCCACTGGTTCTGTAGTTTAGTTCCACTCCAGTGAGAAGCTTGTTGAGTGTGAGGTGGAGCATTGCAGCGAGGAAGATCGAGAAGAGGGTTGGCGCGATGACGCAGCCCTGCTTGACCCCACTCCGGACGTGGATTGGGTCTGTGGTGGATCCATTGGTTAGGATCACGGCTTGCATGTCGTCGTTCAGCAGACGGAGAATGGCAACAAACTTTTGGGGGCAGCCGAAATGGAGGAGGACGCTCCATAGTGCCTCGCAGTTAACAGTGTCAAAGGCCTTTGTAAGGTCAAAGAAGGCCATGGACAAGGATTGGTGCTGTTCCCTGCATTTCTCTTGCAGTTGTCGCGCTGTAAAGATCATGTCTTAATTAAAGAGACAATGGCAGCATTGATATGAAATTGGCTAAGTGACAGGAAACAGAGAGTAGTGGTGAACGGTGGACTGCAGGAAGGTGGTGTTCCCCAGATGTCGGTTCTGGGACCACTGCTTTTCTTGATATATATTAATGACTTGGATGTGGGTGTATAGGGCACAATTTCAAAATTTGCAGATGACACAAAACTTGGAAGTATAGTGATAGACTTCAGGAAGACAAGACAGGCTGGTGGAATGGGTGGACACGTGGCAGATGAAATTTAACGCAGAAAAACGTGAAGTGATACATTTTGGTAGATAGAATGAGGAGAGGAAATATAAACTAATGGGTAGAATCCTAAAGGGGGTGCATGAACAGAGATATCTAGGGGTGTACGTGCACAATTCGTTGAAGCTGGCAGGGCAGGTTGAGAAAGCAGGTAAAAATGCTTACAGGATCCTGGGCTTCATAAGTAGAGGTATAGAGTACAAAAGCATGGAAATTATGATGAACCTGTATAAAATATTGGTTCGGCCTCAACTGAAGTATTGTGTCCAATTCTGGGCATGGCACTTTAGAGAGGGTGCAGAAAAGATTTATGAGAATGATTCCAGGGATCAGTTACGTGGATAAACTGGAGAAGCTGGGATTGTTCTCCTCAGAGCAGAGAAGATTTGATAGTGTTCAAAATCATGAGGGGTCTAGACAGAGTAGACAGAGAGAAACTGTTCCCATCGGCGGAAGGGTCGAGAACCAGAGGGCACAGATTTACGGTGATGGGCAAAAGAACCAAAGGCAACATAAGAAAAAACTTTTAAGCAGTGCATGGTTAGGATCTGGAATCCTCAGCGTGAAAGGCTGGTGGAGGCAGACTTAATCACGGCTTTCAAAAGGGAGTTGGATAAGTACCTGAAAGAAAAAAAATTGCAGATGTCATGTATCTTACATTATTATATATAACTGTATCCTAACATGCTATACATGACTGTAATAAGATATGACCTGTAACCACCAGCATACCTTACCACCAGGGGTGCTTGCAAGAGATAGGTATATAAGGACAGGTCTCAGGCAAGTGCAGCATTCCAGAGCTGTGAAATAAAGGTGCAGGTCCAGAGTGACCGTGACTTCACTACATGCCTCGTGTGAATCTGTACAGATGGGACAGGATTTTAGTGGCGATGAGTTACGGGATTACAGAATACACAGATTGGCGAACAACGAATCAGATGAAAAGTACAATGCGGGAGACAATTGGGAGGACTTTATAAAAAGGCTCCAGCAAAGCTTTGTAACCAAAGACTGGTTAGGCGACGATAAGGCAGACAAGAGAAGAGCCCATCTCTTGACCAGCTGTGGCTCGAAAACATACGCTTTAATGAAGGATCTGTTGGCACCCGAGAGACCAGCAAGCAAGTCGTTTGAAGAATTGAGCACACTGGTAAGAGACCACCTGAAGCCAGCGAGCAGCCTACACATGGCCAGACACAGGTTCTACAACTACAGACGCTGTGTGGGCCAGAGCATACCCGACTTCGTGGCGGAACTTCGGAGGTTGGCTAGTTTATGTGAGTTCTCCGATGAACTGAGGAGAGAAATGCTGAGAGACTTTTTCATTGAAGGAATAGGCCGCGCAGGCATATTCCGAAAGCTCATAGAGACCAAGGACCTGACCTTAGAGGCAGCAGCACTGGTTGCACAGATATTCATGGTAGGGGAAGAAGAAACGAGGTTGATTTACAATGCAGGTACGACAACTAACGAAATATCGGAAGAAGAAGTTCACAGCACTAAACAAGCTGCTACCCCCACACGCAGACAAAACCAGGAGAACAGGCACTCGACAGCAGGCAGAAGCCATCAAGGGCCACAGGAACGGCCGTTCACACCTCATCAACCCACAATGCGAGCAATGAACTACAAACTGAGAGAAGCTCAAGAGAGATCAGTCAGACGCAGCTCATTCTTTGGGGACACTTTGAACAATGGAACAGGTCTGTGCTGGAGGTGTGGGGGTGGGCACTCGAGAAGGGGATGTCGATTTCAGCAGACTGTTTGCAGAAATTGTGAAAATATAGGGCATTTGGCCTGCATGTGCAAAAAAACGGCAGCTCGGCTGGTATACGAATCGGATGAGTCGGAAAGCGGACCAGAAGATGGTAGGAACAGTACCCGGGACACCGATGTACAGCGGGTCAACACGATCAATGGCTGCTGCTCCTACAACAGGACGCCTCCTATAATGATGAGGGTCCTACTCAACGGGATATCTGTCAACAAGGAGCTGGATACGGGAGCGAGTCAATCTCTCATGGGCGCTCAACAATTTGAACAACTATGGCTGCATAAAAGAGACAGACCAAAACTCACAAGGGTCGACACCAAACTAAGGACCTATACCAAAGAAATCGTACCAGTCCTCGGCAGCGCCATGCTCTCTGTCACACACAAAGGGACAGTGAACCGACTTCCCCGGATTGTCCCCGGAGAAGCTGGCTGGCAAAACTAAATTGGAAATGGGATGATGTCCATGCCATGTCATTAGAGGAACAGACCTCCTGCTCAACAGTTATAAAGCGATTTGAACATCTCTTTTAGCCAGGTGTGGGCACTTTCAAAGGGGCCAAAGTCAAAATCTACATCACACAGGATGCTAGACCGGTCCATCACAAGGCCAGAGCTGTACCCTATATGATGAGGGAAAAGATTGAACACGAACTAGACAGGCTTCTGCGGGAAGGCATTGTATCACCTGTGGAATTTAGCGACTGGACAAGTCCCATCGGCCCAGTCATGAATTCTGATGGATCCGTATGAATCTGTGGGGACTACAAATCTACCATAAACAGAGTTTCCCTACAGGACCAGTACCCGCTGCCCAGAGCGGAGGACTTATTTGCCACATTGGCTGGAGGTAAACTTTTCTCAAAATTAGACCTCACATCTACGTATATGACGCAAGAATTGACCGAGGAATCCAAGCTACTCACCACCATCAACACACATCGAGGCCTTTTCATGTACAATCGATGCCCATTCGGCATCAGGTCGGCAGCTGCCATATTCCAGCGCAACATGGAGAGTCTGCTCAAGTCCATCCCGGGGACGTTTGTATTTCAAGACGACATACTTATCGCGGGCAGGGACACTGACTCCCATCTCCGTAATTTGGAGGAAGTACTAAAGCGGTTGAATCGGGTAGGCCTATGAGTCAAGAAATCCAAGTGCCTGTTTCTCACACCCAAGGTTGAATTTTTGGGCAGAAGGATTGCTGCTGATGGAATCCGCCCAACAGAGTCCAAAACAGAAGCAATTCGCCTGGCACCCAGGCCCCGGAATGTCTCAGAACTGCGCGCCTTTCTCGGGCTACTCAATTACTTTGGGAACTTTATGCAGAACTTAAGCACGCTGCTGGAGCCTCTCCACGTGCTACTCAGGAAGGGGTGCGATTGGTTTTGGGGGGACGCCCAGAAACGCGCCTTCAATAAGGCACGCAACCTTCTGTGTTCCAACAGTGTTTTGACTTTCTTTGATCCAGGTAAAAAGCTAGTCCTCACATGCGATGCGCCAGCGTATGGGGTCGAGTGCGTTTTGCAACATGTCAATAGTGCGGGCAAATTACAACCCATAGCTTATGCCTCCAGGTCACTTTCGCGGGCGGAGCGCGGGTACGGAATGGTAGAGAAGACGGCACTCGCGTGCGTGTACGGTGTCAAAAAGATGCACCAATACCTTTTCGGGACCAAGTTCGCATTAGAAACCGACCACAAACCCCTCACGTCCCTCCTATCCGAGAGTAAGGCAATAAACACCAACGCCTCAGCGCGAATTCAACGGTTGGCACTCATGCTGGCGTCTACGACTATACCATAAGGCACAGACCAGGCACAGACAACTGTGCCGACGCGCTCAGCAGGCTACCCCTGGAGACCACGGAAGGGTCCGACGAACAGGACTGTAAGATAGTCATGGCAATCAATGCCTTTGAGTCCACATGTTCGCCCATGACGGCTCGCCAAATCAGAGCCTGGACGGCCAGCGACCCCACGTTATCCTTAGTAAAAAGATGTGTCCTAACCGGTGACTGGGCAGAAGCTCGTGATGCCTGCCCCGAGGAATTAAAACCCTTTCACAGGTGCATGTATGAGCTATCACTACAAGGAGACTGCCTGATGTGGGGCAGCCGAGTAGTCATGCCTCTGCGAGGCAGAGAGGCATTTGTCCGGGAGCTCCACCGCGAGCACCCTTGGGATCGTTCCCATGAAGGCCATAGCCAGATCCCACGTCTGGTGGCCTGGTATTGACGTGGACTTGGAGCTCTGCGTCCAAAGGTGCACCATTTGTGCCCAACTCAGCAATGCCCCCAGGAAGGCTCCACTGAGCCCCTGGCCCTGGCCTACCAAACCGTGGTCGCAGGTGCACGTAGACTATGCGGGCCCATTCATGGGCAAAATGTTCCTCGTAGTTGTAGATGCATTTTCAAAGTGGATTGAATGCACCATTTTAAACTCGAGCACAACCTCCACCACTGTGGAGAGCCTCGCAACCATGTTTGCAACGCACGGAATCCCTGACATATTGGTCAGTGACAATGGTCCGTGCTTCACCAGCGCAGAATTCCAAGATTTTATAATTGACCACGGCATAAATCACTTCAAGACGGCACCGTTCAAGCCGGCCTCCAACGGCCAGGTGGAGAGAGCAGTGCAAATCATTAAACAAGGCATGCTTAAAATCCAAGGTCTCACGCTGCAGGGTCGCCTGTCGCGACTGCTGCTGGCATACAGATCTCGTCCGCACTGGGATCCCCCCGCGCAACTGTTGATGAAAAGGACTTTAAAAACAAGGCTCTCATTAATCCTCCAAGACATGCACGAAATCGTTGAGGCAAAGCGCCGTAAGCTGACTGAGTACCATGACAGAAATTCGAGGGGGAGATGGAATGAGATAGGGGACAAAGTGTTTGTACTAAACTATGGCAGGGGTCCCAAATGGCTTGTAGGGACAGTAACGGGCAAGGAAGGAAACAGGCTACTGGTAGTACAAATGGACAATGGCAAAACCTGTCGGAGGCATCTAGACCAAGTCAAAAGCAGATTTACCAACAACACTGCGGAACCAGAGGCAGACTACAATGTGGAACTCGCACCACACCTGGTGGACAGACAGAGGGAACAACCTGAGGAAAGGGCAATCCCAATAGACAGTCAACATCAATCACACCAATCGAAACAGACAGCCCAGGCGAGATACCAGCAACCACACCCAAAGAAAAACAGACACCAAGGCAAACAACTGAACCACAACTCAGACGCTCCACGCGAGAGCGTAGACCACCTGAGAGACTGAACCTATAAAGACAATAAGACCTTGGGGGAGGGTGATGTCAGGTATCTTACATTATTATGTATAACTGTATCCTAACATGCTATACATGACTGTAATAAGATATGACCTGTAACCACCAGCATACCTTACCACCAGGGGTGCACTTGTAAGAGACAGGTATATAAGGACAGGTCTCAGGCCTGGGACTCCCAGGTGTCAGTGGGGATGTTGCACTTTATCAAGGAGGCTTTGAGGGTGTCCTTGAAACATTTCTTCTTGCCGTGTAGGAGTTCTGAGTAGAGGACTTGCTTTGATAGTCTTGTGTCGGGCATGTGGACGATGTGGCCCGTCCAATGGAGCTGGTCGGGTGTGGTCAGTGCTTCAATGCTGGGGATGTTGGCCTGATCGAGAACACTGATGTTGGTGCGTCTGTCCTCCCAGTTGATTTGCAGGATCCTGCGGAGACAGCGTTGGTGGTATTTTTCCAGTGATTTGAGGTGTCTACTGTATATAGAAACATAGAAAATAGGTGCAGGAGTAGGCCATTCGGCCCTTCTAGCCTGCACCGCCATTCAATGAGTTCATGGCTGAACATGCAACTTCAGTACCCCATTCCTGCTTTCTCACCATACCCCTTGATCCCCCTAGTAGTAAGGACTTCATCTAACTCCTTTTTGAATATATTTAGTGAATTGGCCTCAACAACTTTCTGTGGTAGAGAATTCCACAGGTTCACCGCTCTCTGGGTGAAGAAATTCCTCCTCATCTCGGTCCTAAATGGCTTACTCCTTATCCTTAAGACTGTGTCCCCTGGTTCTGGACTTCCCCAACATTGGGAACATTCTTCCTGCATCTAACCTGTCTAACCCCGTCAGAATTTTAAACGTTTCTATGAGGTCCCCTCTCATTCTTCTGAACTCCAGAGAAGTATGGTTCACTTCTCTGAGCCATGTAGGGCGGGTATTACTACAGCCCTGTAGACCATAAGCTTGGTGCCAGATTTGAGGTCCTGGTCTTCGAACACTCTCTTCCTCAGGCGACCGAAGGCTGCGCTGGCACATTGGAGGCAGTGTTGGTGGATGTCTGCCCTTGCTGATAGTAGGCTCCCGAGGTATGGAGAGTGGTCCACGTTGTCCAAGGCCGCGCTGTGGACTTTGATGACCTGGGGGCAGTGCTGTGTGGCGGAGTCAGGTTGGTGGAGGACCTTTGTCTTAGGGATGTTTAGTGTAAGGCCCATGCTTTCGTACGCCTCGGTGAAGATGTTGACAATGGCTTGGAGTTCAGCCTCTGAATGTACGCAGACACAAGCGTCCGCGTACTGTAGTTCGATGACAGAGAATGGGACGGTCTTGGATCTAGCCTGGAGGCTATGAAGGTTGAACAGGTTCCCACTGTTATGTATACATGTAAACCTTATCAAAATGTAAGACTTGCCACTAGGGGGCACACTTGTGGGAGACCTAAGGGTCACCAGTATAAAAGGTGATTCACCATGCTGCTTCGGCACTCTGGAGTCTGAATAAAGAGACCAAGGTCACAACAGTTTGAGCTTACGATATAGTCCTGTGGATTTATTCTGAACATAACAAATTGGCAACAAGTAACGAATCACGAACTTTCACGTGGTAATGGCTGCCGTTGGTATTCTTGAGAGATTTGTTGAGGGTGATGATTGGGAGGCTTTCGTTGAGCGCCTCGACCAGTACTTTGTGGCCAACGAATTGGACACGGCTGAAACAGAAATCACGCAGTGCGATTCTCCTCACCGTATGTGAGTCATCGGTATATGGCCTCCTTAAAAATTTGCTGGCAATGGTCAAACTAACGGACAAATTTTACGCAGAGCTGTGTACGCTGACTAAGGAACACCACAAGCCAAAGGAGAGCATCTTGATGGCCAGGTACCCCTTTTACACACACTGTCGCTCCGAGGGCCAGAACGTGGTGAGTTTTGTCGTCGATCTAAGATGTCTTGTGAGGCAGTGCAACTTTGAAGGATCCTTGGGAAAATGTGGCGGGACTTCTTCGTGCTTGGAATTGTCCACGAGGTCATCCTTCGCAAACTGCTGTCTGCCGAATCCTTAGATCTGAGCAAGGCCATCACGATAGCCCAAGCCTTCATATCCACGAGTGATAACACGAAACAGGTATCTTCACAGAATCGAAGCTCACCAGCAAGCGCCGTGCACAAAATGTTTGCAGCAGGCAGAACGGCACAAGGCAGGGCCCACACGGTTGCAGAGGCCTAGGCCTACAGTGACTCAGAGTCCGCCGTGGGGCGTGACTGCATATCCATTAGCTCCATGTTGGCGCTGCGGGGGCAGCCATAGAGCTCATCAATGTCAATTCAAGCCCTATATGTGCAAGGGCTGTAGAACAATGGGGCACCTCCAGCGAATGTGCAAACGATCTCTGACTCACCACGTGGCAGAGTCAGGAGAGGATGACCGATCCAGCGAGAATCACGATGAACGAGCAGGAGAGGCAACTGAATCTGAGGATGAAGAGGAAGTATATAGGATACACACTTTCACCACCAAAAGCCCTCCGATAATGTTAAAAGTTTAACTTAACGGCACTCCAGTCTCCATGGAACTAGACATGAGTGCAAGTCAATCAGTTATGAGCCAGAAGACATTCGAGAGGCTGTGGAGTGACAAAGCACAGCGACCCAAGCTGATCCCGATTCAGGCAAAGCTGCGCACCTACACCAAGGAACTGATACCAGTTATTGGTAGTGCGGACATAAGATTATTCCATGAGAGATCAGTGCACGATTTACCACTGTGGATTGTTTCAGGTGATGGGCCAACGCTGCTTGGCAGTAGGTGGATGGGGAAGATTCGATGGAACTGGGAAGACCTCTGCGTACCTTCTCTGGCGAACGACGTCTCCCTTGCTCAAAGGCTGAGCAAGCCCCCACCTTCAGCTGAACCATGCATCAAAGTGCAGATCCATTTGCAGATCCCCGAGGCACAGGCCGCTCATCACGACCACGAGGTGGTGAAGATCAACCGGGTAGATCAACAGGTGCGGTACCCACCACCCTAAGCCGACAACCTCTTTGCGACAATGGAAGAGGCTCCAGGTCGACCACGTGGAGCGGGACTCTGGCCGAAACGATCCGAATGCGTCTTCCCGACGCCAGAGGCAAAATACTTGGGGAGGAAGATCACGACAGTCGGCATCACGGACACGGATGAGAGGGTGTCCAGACTACGGGACGAGAGTGCGTCCAGACCACAGATCGAGAAGGCATCCAGACCACGGGATGAAGGTGCGTCCAGACCACGGGACGAGAGAGCGTCCAGACCACGGGACGAGAGAGCGTCCAGACCACCGGAGGTCGTTGCAATGGAACGTAGGGAGGTATCGCCCAGCAAGGAAGACGACTGGGTTTGGGGCAAAGGTAAAGGGGCGGTCACTGAGAAGGCCAGGAACCCAATACGCTCCAATAAATTGTGTGCACTATGTAACCCTTGTGAGCAGCCAATGATGTACCATTATATCGAGTTGGGGGTACCTTACAACAAAACCAAAGTAGCGGGCGAACACCAACCGGTCGTATATGTATCTGACAAAGTACTTGTAACAAGCGATGTGTTATCACACGGGGTCTGGGGTGTTGTATAGCAAGCCAAAGTAGCGAGCCAACCCCAAACAGTTGTACATGTTATCTAACAAAGTATTCGATGCAAGTGAGATGTTACCGCACGGGGTCGGGAGTGTTGTACAGCAAGCAAAAGTAGCGGGCGAGCCCCAAACGATTGAACATGTATCAAATAAGTTAATCAAAGCTTCAGCCTGTAATCACGGGACTAAATAGAAGTACCAAAGAGTGTCCCAATATGTGCTTGAGTCAGACAAGCTGCTCATCCCACAAGCTTGGGAGAGCAGATGCGTTTTTTCGAGAATGTACACTGTAACATGATCCGCCATGAGCCAGGCACTAATGCCCTCATTTGGCTACCGTTGCCCACCACCAGGGTGGAAACGGCGCAGCCTACAACTCACTCGCGGTTGTGGAAGTGCTAGAAAGCGAGGGGCCAACTGTAACGGCCCCCCAGCTTAGGATCTGGACCAGCCAGGATCCCACGTTACCGCCTGCCAAAGGTGAACTGCTAGACGGGATGTGGCAACCTATCCGTCGCAGAGATGAAAGACCCATCCCAACGTTGCAAAGTAAGGTAGGGTAGCTACACACAGTCGATGGTCCGGGCCTCCATACTATGGCCCAAGGTCCACGGGGACCACTAGGACTCCCACCACTACCGAAAGTCTCAAGGCCATTGCGGCCATCCTAGGCTTGCTAGACCTCAGGGTCAGTGACAATAGCCCGGAGCAGGCAGCCCAAATCACTAAACGAGTAGACTTCCTACAGACCCAGCTATCCTGGGTGCTCCGCAGTCACCAGACAGAATCTCAGAACCGAGCCTTCCGTATGCCATCAGCAGAGAATGCACCATCATTGCACGGCCCCTCCACGCGACATCAGAATAAGTGATGTAGACCATGTTCAGGGCCCTAGTTGGGCCGCTAGCACCGCATTAGGCAATGGGGGGAAATGGTGTGCATGTGATGAAAACGGAGCGTTTGATTGTGAAACCATGTACCGGACTAACGAGTAAAGCATTTGGACAAGACCAAACTGCGAACTACAGATAACCAGGAACCACTGTGAAAGGACCTGGCCCCCAGCGACCCACTAACACAATCAACTTCGCCGTCAACCATGAGGATGAAACCACCATGTCAGGACTTCAACCCAAGCGATCGACCCGGGGGCACGGGTCGCCAGATCGCCTCAACTTGCAAATAACTTGCACAATAAGATTTGGAGGGGGGGGGGGGGGGGCGGGGGAAAGTGATGTTATGTATGCATGTAAACCTTACCAAAATGTATGACTTACCACTAGGGGGCACACATGTGGGATACCTAAGGGTCACCTGTGTGCACCCTGGGGCAAGCAGGTATAAAAGGTGACTCACCATGCTGCTTTCCCACTCTGGAATCTGAATAAAGAGACCAAGGTCACAACAGTTTGAGCTTGCGATATAGTCCTGTGGATTTATTCTGAACATAACACCCACCGTGTGGGAGTTTGCTGTAAGCTGTTTGGCTGCCGCGTTTCTTACATTACAACAGTCACTACACTCCAAAAGTATTTCATTGGCTGTAAAGGGTAATCACGGTAATCGTGAAAGGGGCTATAATAAATGCAAGTCTTTCTTTTTTTAAAATAAGTACTAAATAATATATACAAAACACTTTGTTAGATTAATTCAGTGCAGAAACTTTTTACCGCAAAGTATGTTGCCATCTGTTCTTTCCGGGTTCTCCATCTTTAGCACATATCGTCGCACAAAGATTCCCAGGGTTAGATTGAACACAAGAAACTGTGGATCCTGTAATTTAAAATGTAACATTGATTTCCACTGTGATTTATAAAAATGCACAGCTTGTTAAGCAGAAAAATGATGTATTTTCTGTCAAGGGACTTACGCCGACTTACCAGAAAATCTGTCTCGTATAGCTTACTGTTTTAGAATTTACCACTAGATTTTGACCTGAATTTAATTTATCTACAAAATAATTCCTTTGGCTTTCTAGAAAGTGACTCAGCAAATTGCAGAATTACCAAATTACAAAACAAAAATATATGGGCCCAGCACTTGCAGTCCTGATGACAGCGAACTGGCAGCAATCACCATCATTTTGCCGTTGAAACTGACCGCAACTTCATGATTTAGCGCTTGCGCAGCATAATGAGGAAACCCTGAAGTTGTGGTGTGTCATTCACTGCTCCTCCACATCCCAATTCCCAGAGCTAGCAATCAGTAAAATCACTGATCTGACAAAAACTTCCCCTTTCCTGAACAAATACTGATGCTAGAAACCCTATAAAAAGTTAGACCATGATGTTCTTGATGGCAAGTTGTTATTCTGCTCCTATCCTAATGGCACTGACTCTTGTTGGGTAATGGTTTCATTTGGTACTAGCAGCCTTCCGGTATCTCACTGAAGTAGCCATCCACGTGTGAGATTAGATAGTGTCCACAAGCTATTCTCTCACTGGAGGCAACACAGCAATCCTGTCAGCACTTGACATCTAAATATGTGCTTTCCAGTCGAGGTCACTGCAGTCAGGAGAGGGGGATCCTGGCTAATTGCTCCTCTCTCAAGTACAGGGGTGTTGAGGTCAATTGCACAGGGATCTCCACTGTTGCTCCAGTTGAGATCAGGACGAGCCCGGTATCAAACCGTGGACTTTCCTGCACTATACTACCCTGAACAGCACATCAACCCACTGAGTCATCGGGGAAATTTTGATACGAGTGAAATATTTGGAAGTGGGTAGTTTAGTCAGTGATAAGTTGTCAACAAAATTCTGTTTCTGGAAATACATCATTTCTGCAACTTTCATGTGGCATTGTCTGTTTGAAAACTTAATGAGACTGGCCTATAAAAAGCTCAAGGGCATTTCCTATGAAGCATATAATGATTTGTTAAAAATATACATATGTATATGCTTTTAATATTTTAATAGGTTTATCAAGCAAAATAATGTAGTCATGGCTTTGCAATAAGGAAACAATATATATTGATTTAATGTACTATATAATCAAGCCTAATAGCAAATCATTCCAAGCCACATTTCTTCCATTAAACAGTTTAACTCATAACATCCAGTGAAAGAACAAGGGAGACCAAAGTTTAAATGAACACCATTGGGGAGGGGAGGAGAAATTTCCTTGCCATTCCATCAGACTCCAATTGTAACTCTGGTGGTACAACTTGGAAAAAGGTCAGAGCCCAGATATACTGGGTCCCAAATAGCCTGGTAAGGGGCGGAATCTCTGCCCAATCATTACAAGGCCAGCCAAGCCAGAGGGGTTTGGGACTGCACTCAGGTCCCTTCCACAATGGTGGCCAGGCACGAAAGTTTCCAGCAGCATGGAGCAGGGTCAGCGCTGGATGGCATATCCCAGTGTAAATACCAGGTATGCGGTCTGCAGGTTGTCAGGTCCGTGAATTTATACAATGAGTCTGTTAGGAAGGCTACCAGGAAAGGTTGTATTAAAGGATCCATTTTATGTTAAAGACTTCATTTTGTAACAAACAGATGACTTTTCCAGATTCTACTGGCAATAGCATCTTGGAAAATGTCCAACATTAGTCCAGATATTCAAGGCCTTCATGGTGATACAAGCAGTAATTATAAAGATCGTTGTTTTGTCTTTTGTGTAGTTTGATCTTTAGGTAGATAAATCTATCTGTTTGACAGCTATATTTTTACCCACTCTTCGGAATACCGATGAAACTTAAAGTAAACCAAGGGTAAAGGTCAAGAAAAAGATATGATGTGATAAACTATCAGCTGAGGGATAAAAATGAGACTATTGTAATGCAACGTTAGTGTCATGTATGCAAACTCTTTGAATTCACAATGTAACTATGAACGATGTACCACCTGAGGGCGCTGCTCTTGGAGGCCCAGGGGTTGCCTTCCCTGGTGCGAGCGGCATATAAAAGGCAGCCAGCCATGCTGCTCCTCACTTTGCAGTCGTATTAAATGGACCGAAGTCACACAGCTCTTACTCACAGGACAAGGCCTCGTGGATTTATTCAATGGTAATTAGACATAATAACTGGCGCGAGAATACGGACTTTCACGCGATTATGGCTATCTTTGGCACACTAAAAGACTTCGCAGAGGGTGATGATTGGGATGCCTTCACGGAAAGGCTCGAGCAATATTTTGTGGCAAACGACCTGGCAGGGGAGACGGACACATTCAAGGCTATACTGCTGTCCAGTTGTGGGCCCGAGGTCTACCACCTGTCAGAGACTTGCTGGCACTCAGGAAGGCCAAAGATAAGACATACGATGAGATGACTGAACTAATTCATGATACCATACAGATAACTTCCTTTCAGAATCGGAGCTCACTGCACGTAAAATAATGCTGATTGCAGACAGAACTGTTGAACTAATAAGAACTGTACAGAGCAGAGCCTACATGCCTGCTGTTGCTAGGCCGCCAAGGGGTGTAAATGCGAAATCATTAACACAATGCTGCCGTTGCGGGGGTAATCATGGGGTCCATCAATGTCGATTTAAAGACTATGCGTACAAAAGCTGCAGAACAAAGGGCCACTTCCAGCGAATGTGCAAACGTACTGCAACTCACCACATGGCAGTGGAGTTGGCAGAAGAGTTCCAATCCAGCGCAGATCACAAAGGACAAGCTAGAGAGGCAACTCAGCCCGAGGGAGCAGTGTGCGGGATGCACACCCTCTCCACAAAAAGTCCTCCCATGATGATAAAAGTCAAATTAAATGGCGTTCATAAAGAGCTGGAAACAGGGGCGAGTCAGTCAATTATGAGCCAGAAGGCATTTGAAAGGCTGTGGGGCAAAAAACAAAGCACAAAGACCCAAGATAAAGCTGCCCACTTGCACCAAGGAACTGATACCAGTTATTGGCAGTACAAACGTAAAAGTATCCTACGATGGAAAGGCACACGAACTGCCACTGTGGATTGTACCAGGCGATGGGCCAGCGCTGCTTGGTCGAAGCTTAATGGGGAAGATTCAGTGAAACTGGGAAGGCGTCAAAGTTTTATCATCAGTGGACAATGCTTCCTGTGCTCACGTGCTGAGCAAGTTCCCATCTTTATTTGAACCAGGCATCGGCAACTTCACAGGCGCCAAAGTACAGATCCACTTGGTATCCGAGGCACGGCCTGTTCATCACAAGGCTCAAGCGGTCCCCTACATGATGAGGGAGAAAGTGGAGATCGAATTGGACAGACTTCAACGCAAGGGAATCATATCGTCATTCGAGTTCAACGAGTGGGCCAGCCCGATTGTTCCGGTACTAAAGAGCAATGGCGCGGTCAGAATCTGCGGCGACTACAAAGTAACGATCAATCGAGTCTCGTTACACTACCCAAAGCCCCTGCCCTTTTCGCGACATTAGCAGGGGGAAAGGCGTTCACCAAGCTGGATCTAACCTCCGCTTACATGACTCAGGAGCTGGTTGAGTCGTTGAAAAAATTAACATGCACTAACACGCACAAAGGACTGTTCATGTATCACAGGTGCCCGTTCGGGATTCGCCTGGCTACAGCCATATTCCAAAGAAACATGTGGAGAGCTTGTTGAAATCGGTTCCACGCACCGTCTTATTTCAGGATGACATCCTCATCACTGGCCGCGACACCTCCAAACACCTGCACACCCTGGAAGAAGTTTTAAGTCGACTAAACAGAGTTGGACTCCGATTGAATTGATTTAAATGTGTCTTCCTGGCACCAGAGGTAGTATTCCTGGGAAGAATGCACCCACACCACGAAATGTAACGGAGCTGCGCTCGTTCCTGGGACTCAACTATTTTGGTAACTTTCTTCCAGGGTTGAGCACCTTGCTGGAACCGTTGCACAAGCTGTTACGCAAGGGAGTCAACTGGGCTTCGGGGAAAAATCAAGAGACAGCCTTTGAGAAAGCCAGAAACCTGCTGTGTTCGAATAAGTTGCTGGTATTATATGACCCATGTAAACATCTAGTTTTAGCATGTGATACGTCGTCGTACGGTGTCGGATGTGTTTTGCAGCAAGCCAATGCAGTGCGCAAGCTCCAACCAGTTCCATATGCGTCCAGAAGCCTATCAAAGGCCGAAAGAGGCTACAGCATGGTCAAAAAGGAGGCTTTAGCCTGTGTTTACGGTGTAAAAAAGGTGCACCAATATTTGTTTGGACTCAGGTTCAAGTTAAGAGACGGACCACAAGCCCCTAATCTCACTGTTTTCGGAAAGCAAAGGCATAAACAACAATGCTCCGTCTCGAATCCAAAGATGGGCACTAACACTGTCTGCCTACGATTATGTGGTCTGCCACAGGCCAAGCACTGAAAACTGCGGCGGTGCTCTCAGCCGACTACTGATGCCCATCACCGGGGTGGAAACGGCGCAGCCTGCAGATCTGCTGCTGGCCATGGATACCTTTGATAGCAAAGGGTCACCCGTAACGGCCTGCCAAATTAAGACCTGGACCGGCCAGGATCCTCTGCTATCCCTTGTAAAAAGTTGCGTCCTCAATGGGAGCTGGTCAGCGGTCCCTAGAGACATGCAAAACGAGATCAAGCCGTCGTAAAGACGAAATGTCGATCCATTCAGATTGCCTCTTATGGGGCAACCGCATTATCTTGCCAAAGAAAGGCAGGGAAACCTTCATACGTGACCTACACAGCACCCACCCAGGCATAGTCATGATGAAGGCTATCGCCAGATCCCACATCTGGTGGCATGGCATTGACTCAGACCTGGAGTCATGCGTGCACCAGTGTAACACATGCTCACAACTGAGCAATGCTCCCAGGAAGGCTCCACTTAGTCTCTGGTCCTGACCCTCAAAACCATGGTCCAGGATCCATGTGGATTATGTGGGCCCCTTTCTGGGAAAGATGTTCCGGGTTGTTGTGGGCGCCTATTCCAAATGGATTGAATGTGCAATAATGGCATCCAGCACGTCCGCAGCCACCATTGAAAGCCTCAGGGTCATGTTTGCCACCCATGGCTTACCCAACATTCTTGTCAGCGACAATGATCCATGCTTCACCAGCTCGGAATTCAATGAATTCATGATCCGTAATGGCATCAAGCATGTCAGATCTGCCCCGTTCAAGCCCGCATCAAACGGCCAAGCGGAGCGGGCAGTCCAAACCATAAAGCAGAGCTTGAAACGTGTCACGGAAGGCTAGGACAAACCCACCTGTCCCGGGAACTGCTCAGTTACAGGACACGAATCCATTCACTTACCGGGGTTCCCCCTGCAGAATTACTAATGAAACGAGCACTCAAAACCAGGCTCTCCTTAGTACACCTGACCTCATTGATCAGGTGGAAACCAGGCGTTATGAGCAAAACACATACCATGATCGCGCGGCTGTATCACGCGACATCACTGTAAATGACCCTGTGTTTGTGCTGAAATACGATCAGGGCCCCAAATGTATTAGCCAAGGAGGGGAATATTGTGTTTGTTGTCAAACTGCTTAATGGTCAAATGGGCAGAAAACAGTTGGACCAAACCAAATTACGATTCACAGATAACCAGGAACCACCGAAAGAGGACTTCATCTTCAGCGGTCCACCGACACACGCCCAATCGACAACAGACCTCCCCCTGCCAATCACGAGGATGATTCCACCATCCCCAACAGTCCAGCCCAACCAGTCGCACTGTAAGACAGCAGTGGCCCAACCAACTCACCCAGGCCAGAAGCGACACTCAGACAGTCAACCAGAGAGCAGGGCTCCGGTTCGTCTTAACCTGTAATCAACTCGCAACAAAGACTTTTGGCGGGCGGGGGGGAGGAATGATGTCATGTATGCAAACTCTTTGTATTCACCATGTAACTATGTACGATGTGCCACCTGAGGGCGCTGCTGTTGGAGGCCCAGCGGTTTCCTGCCCTGGTGTGAGCAGCATATAAAAGGCAGCCAGCCATGCTGCTCCTCACTTTGCAGTCGTATTAAATGGACTGAAGTCACACAGCTCTTACTCACAGTACAAGGCTTTGTGACGTTATTCAATGGTAATTGCAGACATAATAGTTAGGAAGACACAGGGGCTGAGTACTGAGGGCTGTTACCGAGCTCAGCAACTGTAATGTGAGGTCTCCCACAGCCTTTGCACCATTGCATGTAGTGTCTGTGTCATTTTCTCTAATAAGTCTATAAGCAAAAGACTCTGCGTCTAGAACTCTCATTCATGGAATGGAGACAACAGCGGAAAGCTCGTCTCTAGCAGTATTATCCACCACTTTGGCACCCCAGGTGGGAATGGCCACTTTACACATAAAAGATGAGACATTGACTTTAGCAGTCAAAATAGAGAAAACTACTACAGGTTGAACCTCTCTTATCCGGGACTCCCTTATCTGGCACCACCCCTCGTCCAGGACTATTCCCAGCCGCCGGGTGGCGCATGCGCAGAATGCGACCGTCAAAATCCTACTCACCAACATAATCTTTCTCCTCAATCGGCTGTCTCCTCCTCGTTGCCTGCTGGAACTCCTGCAGCCAGTCCTCGGGCCGGCCGCTCCTCCTCACAGCACTCCCTCCGGGGGGTCGGGCCGACTCTTCGGGACCTGCCGACGCTTCTGGGCCCGCCGACACATCTGCGCACACACACTCCAGCAACAGCACTTAATGGCGCAGTCCACTCAAATACTTGACCTTCCCTCATCCGGAAAAGTCCCTGGTTCGGGACAGGCCAGGTCCCGAGGGTGCTGGATAGGGGAAGTTCAACCTTTACTGGATTCTCAGTAGTCAGTAGTCGTCAGGAAATTAATTAAGAGCACATTTTGGAGTTTTGTGATCGACTGGTGTACAGGAAAGCACTGGAGTGGCTGCATTCTAAAATGGTACAGGGAAGCGTCACATATTTTGATGTTGAAATGCAGCACGTTGAGTCAAAAGCGCAATGGAGTGTAGCGCAGTTTTACACCTAGATTCCCTCAAACTATGAACTTAACCTCAGCCATCTTATTGGTGGGAGCAGGCAGGAAGAGGTAGCCCACAAGTAGGAAGAACTGGATCGCATGTTCTCCCTCAAATGCTTTCAAGTTTATGCTCCTTCCAGCTCAAGAGAAGTAGTAACACAGGCATACCTATGCACCTCTACCATGGAATGGAGGGCTCGAGGGGGGAATACCCCTTAAATTATAAATGTTTCCTTTAAAAAAAATCCCAGCTCTATACACTTCAGTGACTTTCAATCTTGTTTCACAAATGAATACTTTGGTGAGCACCAAGGCTAACTAACGCACGTGTTTGCCTCCTGAGGGCTGCATTACCATGTGGGTAATGGAATGTTAAATATTGCATCAAGCAAACTGGGTCACTGCTGTTCTTTCATGCACAACAAAGCTGTACTTTTAGAATGACTATGAAATGAAAACACCTTTAAAAATGCTGTGTCACCTCCTATATCTGTAGTTTTAAAAAACATTTGTGGATTGTTCTAACGATATCATCACCACCACCACTAATTATACTGATTTTTCTTGCTACGATCAATGATTTTTTTTGCAATGAAAATACAAGTTTACAAGTAGTTGCCTGTACTGTTAGATTTGCCGTGGCATCGTTCTTGGCGAGTTGAATGATACGGTGATTGGCAATAATAGGAGTCTGTCACTGATGACAGTTGTATGGATTGAAATGTTAGATCTGTTGGCGGGGGATTAATAATTACAGTTGTGGTTGGAAATAAGCAATGTAATGGGGAATAAATAAATAAATGCAATAGGATAAATAAATATGGAGAGAAATGGGTTGGGATAAAATAATTAAAATGGCAGGGTCCATGTTACTACCCCGTCCCCTTCCATCCCCCCTTGCCCTCCCATTTCGTACCCCCACGTTACCTTTCTGCCCTTCCCCTATCCCAACTGCCCTCTCATTTTCCACATCTCCCCTTCTCCTCCCCTCCGTACCCAGGACCTCTCCTCCATACCCAGGACCTCCCCTCCTCCTCCCCTCCATACCCAGGACCTCCCCATCTCCATACCCAGGACCTCCCCTCCTCCTCCCCTCCGTACCCAGGACCTCTCCTCCATACCCAGGACCTCCCCTTCTCCTCCCCTCCGTGCCCAGGACCTCTTCTCTGTACCCAGGACCTCCCCCCCTCCTCCCCTCCGTGTCCAGGACCTCCCCTCAGTTACTGCCCTGCCCTCCTGTTCTTTCCCAGATTACAGCAGTGGCTACACTCGGAAAAGTACTTCATTGACTGTAAAGCGCTTTGAGACGTCCGGGGATCGTGAAAGGCGCTATATAAAGGCAAGTCTTCCTTTACTGCCTCCCACTCTGGCCCTCTCCCGGTCAGTGCGGCGGGGGGAGCGGGGGCCGGGACCCTGGGCACCAGTTCCCCATTAAACCCGTCAGCAAGGCCCGCCCGGCGCCGCTTCTCACCTCACACCCCGAGCCCGAGGATCCTTGCACTCCCGGGCCCGGTCCTCAGCCCCTCTGCGGCCTGGGCCTCAAGTCTCCCGGACACTCGCACTCCCTCAGTCCCTCCCTCACTCACACACCCGGTCCCTCACACTCTCTCACTCCCTATCTCCCTCACTCCCTCACTCACTCCCTATCTCCCTCACTCCCTATTTCCCTCACTCACTCCCTATTTCCCTCACTCACTCCCTATCTCCCTCACTCCCTATTTCCCTCACTCACTCCTTATCTCCCTCACTCTCTCACTCACTCCCTATCTCCCTCACTCACTCCCTATCTCCCTCACTCACTCCCTATCTCCCTCACTCACTCCCTATCTCCCTCACTCACTCCCTATCTCCCTCACTCACTCCCTATCTCCCTCACTCACTCCCTATCTCCCTCACTCCCTCACTCACTCCCTATCTCCCTCACTCTCTCACTCACTCCCTATTTCCCTATCTCCCTCACTCACTCCCTATCTCCCTCTCTCTCTCACTCACTCCCTATCTCCCTCTCTCTCTCACTCACTCCCTATCTCCCTCTCTCTCACTCACTCCCTATCTCCCTCTCTCTCTCACTCACTCCCTATCTCCCTCTCTCTCTCACTCACTCCCTATCTCCCTCTCTCTCTCACTCACTCCCTATCTCCCTCTCTCTCTCACTCACTCCCTATTTCCCTCACTCACTCCCTATCTCCCTCACTCACTCCCTATCTCCCTCACTCTCCTTCTCCCGGCGCCGGACGAACGCTTCCCGCCGAAAGCCAACCGCCCCGCACGCGGCGCGCTGCGACGCGCTGACGTCACGGCCAGCCGTGCGTCAGTACGCGGGGCGGGCCAGGGGCGGGGCCGCCTGCCCAGCTGATTACCACACAATGGTTACAGCCTCAGCCTGTCCCACTGGCCGCCCTCACCGGGGCCCTGCACACACGGAACCTGCTCCTCCGCCCTCCACCCTCCGCCCTCCGCCCTCCACCCTCCGGATCTTGAGCACCTCTATCAAATCTCCCCTTAACCTCTGCTCCAAAGAGAGCCCCAGCTTCTCCAGTCTCTCTCTCTCAGGAGTGGAGGGAGACTTGCTCCCACACTAACAATGGGTTCTAGGTGACTGAACAGCCCAATACGGGAACCACAGTCCCTGTCACAGGGTGGGACAGACAGTGGTTGAGGGAAGGGGAGGGTGGGACTGGTTTGCCGCACGCTCCTTCCGCTGCCTGCGCTTGTTTTCTGCACGCTCTCGGCGACGAGACTCGAGGTGCTCAGCGCCCTCCCGGATGCACTTCCTCCACTTAGGGCGGTCTTTGGCCAGGGACTCCCAGGTGTCAGTGGGGATGTTGTACTTTATCGTGGAGGCTTTGAGGGTGTCCCTGTAACGTTTCCTCTGCCCACCTGGGGCTCGCTTGCCGTGTCGGAGCTCGGAGTAGAGCACTTGTTTTGGGAGTCTAGTATTGGGCATGTGGACGATGTGGCCCGTCCATCGGAGCTGGTCGAGTGTGGTCAGTGCTTCGATGCTGGGAATGTTGGCCTGAGCGAGAACACCGACGTTGGTGCGTCTATCCCGCCAATGGATTTGCAGGATTTTGCGGAGGCAGCGCTGGTGGTACTTCTCCAGTGCTTTGAGGTGTCTGCTGTACGTGGTCCATGTCTCTGAAGCATACAGGAGGGCGGGTATCACTACTCTTTGTAGACCATGAGCTCGGTGCCGGGTTTGAGATCCTGGTCTTCAAACATCCTCTTCCTCAGGTGACCAAAGGCTGCACTGGCTCACTGAAGGTGGTGAAGGACTATCCATGTAACTGAAGTCCCTTATCTCTGGAATAATTCTTGTAAATCTCCTCCGCACCTTCTCTAAGGCCTTCATATCTTTCTTAAAGTACGATGCCCAGAATTAGACCAAATACTCCAGTTGGGACCAAACCAGTGTTTTATACAGGATCATCATAATTTCCACACTTTTGTACTCTATACCTCTATTTATGAAGCTCAGGATCCTGTAAGGCTTTTTAACGGCTTTCTCAACCTGCCCTGCCACCTTCAACGATTTCTACACACATACCTTCAGGTGTCTCTGTTCGTGCACCCCCTTTAGATTGTACCCTTTAGTTTATATGTCCTCTCTTAATTCTTTCTATCAAAATTAGAGTTGGTCCCATTGCCAGTTCTGCCACACTGGTTATGGCCAGGGCACAGTGACATCAGCTTGCAAACACTTTGATTTAAAGAAGAAAAGAAAAACTTGCATTTCTATAGCACCGGACATTCCCATGCTCTTTACAGCCAATGAAGTACTTTTTATTGAAGTGTAGTCACTGTTATAATGTAGGAAACACCTTAGCCAACTTGAGCACAGCAAGCTCCCACAAACAATAATGTGATAATGACCAGATCATGTTTTTCAGTGATGTTGGTTGAGGGATAAATATTGGCCCCAGGACACCGGGGAGGACTCCTCTGCTCTTCTTTGAAATAGTGTCGTGGGATCTTTTACGTCCACCTGAGAGGGCAGACAGGGCCTTGGTTTAAGGTCTCATCCGAAAGACAGCACCTCCGACAGTGATGCGCTCCCTCAACACTGCACTGGGAGTGTCAGCCTAGATTTTTGTGCTCAAAGTCTCCGGAGTGGGACTTGAACCCACAACCTTCTGACTCAGAGGGATGGTGCTACCAGTATGTTAGGAATGTGAATTGTGTAATAATATAGAAACAAACCAAGACAAAGGCTAGAGGGATAGAATTGCAAAGCAGAGAGGCTATGGTAAACTTGTGGTGACCCTCGGTTAGGCTGCACTCACAACTACTATGCACAGTTCTGGTAACCATATTATAAAAGGGATAAAGAGGCGCCAGAGAGGGTGCAAAGTAGATGCACACGGATGTGACCAGGGTATACCTCTCGGGAAATATTGAGCAGGCTGGGGCTCTTCTCCAGAAAAGAAAGATTTCATTTATACAGCATCTTTCACAACCTTGAGATGTCTCAAAGTGCATTAGAGCCAATTGTTGTAATGTAGGAAAGAGAAGGCTGAGTGGCTCACCTAATGGACGTCTTTAAAATGATGAAGGAGTTTGATAGTGTAGACGTAGAGAAGGTGTTTCCACTTGTGAGGGAGACCAGAACTAGTCACCAATCAAACCAATAAGGAATCAGGAGGAACTTCTTTACCCAGAGAGTGGTGAGAATGTGGAACTCGCTGCCACAGGGAGGGGTTGAGGCAAATATCGAAGATTGCATTTAAGGGGAAGCTGGATAAGAACATGAGGGGTGGGAGGAGGCTCGTGTGGAGTATAAATACTGGCATAGATAAGTTGGGCGGAACGACCTGTTTCTGTGCTGTAAGTTCTTTGTAATTCTGTGTAAAAGGCTGCAGTCCTCTGACTATATACAAAACAGAGTCAAACGTTTGAAGTTTTATTACAACTTATTAAAAGTTAAACGTTAACTTGCATTTATATAGCAACTAAGGTGCTTCACAGCAGTGTATTCAAATAAAAGCTGACACTGAGCCACATTAGGATAGATAACTAGAAGCTTGGTCAAGGAGGTAGATTTTAAGGAGCGTCTTAAAGCCGGGAAAAGAGGTAGCGAGGCGGAGAGGTAATTCCAGAGCTTGGGACCTAGACAGCTGAAGGCACGGCCACCGATGGTGGAGCGATGAAAATCGGGGATGTTCAAGAGGCCAGAATTGGAGGAGCGCAGAGATCACAGAATGTTGTAAAGTTGAGTGTTTGTCAGATCGGGAGCCAACTTATGACCATCACAAAGGATGCTCTACTGCAGAAGATGCACACATTGCAGCTCAAACCTCCAGATATCGCTCTTCTTTACCTCCCAAGCTGTGGCTACGATTTTAACCCCATTCATGCTGTTTGTAGCTGCACTACTCCATCGGTATCTGAGTTCCATAACCCTTTGCCCACACTCAATCTCCATTCTGACGTCTCGTGGCCTCCTGTTGTACAGAAACACATTGGGGTTTTAGGCTCAATGTGCTACAAAAGGGGTCATGCTCCCAAATCCACCATACAGAGTCTCCAGTTTAGAGCCTTAGGGGGAATCTAAATGTTAAACAGGATTACATGGATATACAGCACCAAACCAGTCCCTGCCGGTGTTTATGCTCCACTCGAGCCTCCTCCAGTCTTCCCTCATCTAAATCTATCAGCATAACCCTCTATTCCCTTCTCCCCCATATGTTTATCCAGCCTCCCCTTAAATACATCGATACAATTCGCCTCAACCCCTCCCTGTGGCAGCGAGTTCCACATTCTCACCGCTCTCTGGGTAAAGAAGTTTCTCCTGAATTCCCCATTGGATTTCTGGGTGACGATCTTATATTGATGGCCTCTAGTTATGCTCTTCCCCACAATTGGAAACTATTGTGTTCCTAACTCAGATGAGACTGCACACAGGGAGGTTAAAGTAACAGTGACCTCAGTCTTTATTAAGACACTCCAAAGTGAGGAACAGGCCTTAGGGGCCGGCTTATATACAGTGCTCCCAAGGGATGCTGGGATCCCTTGGGACTTCAGGAGATACGCTCCCTGGTGGCGGAACATGGGAGTGCATGCTTTACAGATACACAACATCACTCCCCCACAAAGTCAAAGTGAAAACTATTTACAAGGTGAGGTGGTCGGGAGCCTTTCTTTCCCTGGTGGACCGCCTCGGTACAAATGTCTGTTCTGGTGTGTTGGCTGTGTCCTCGCTGGGCTGGTGTGTTGTTGGCCCTGCAGGGCTGCTGGGTGAGCCTGGCCTTGCTGGGCTGTTGGGCGTGATGGGTTCGATTTCCTGGTCCGGGGTGGTGACGTTGATCCTTTGGGTGTGTGTTGTGGGCTCGAAAAAGGTGGTGTCTGCTGTGGGTTGTTCAGGGCAGTCTGTGAACCGCAGCCTCGTTTGGTCCAGGTGCTTTCTGCAAATTTGTCCATTGTCTAGTTTGACTACAAACACCCTACTCACTTCTTTAGCTATCACCGTGCCCGCGATCCACTTGGGACCATGTCCATAGTTTAGCACATACACAGGGTCATTCGATCAATTTCCTGTGACACAGTGGCGCGACCATCGTTTACATTTTGTTGCTGCCGCCTGCTCTCTACCTGATCATGCAGGTTACCAGCGAGAGTCTGGTTTTAAGTGTCCTTTTCATGAGTAACTCAGCCGAGGGCACCCCTGTGAGCGAGTGGGGTCTCGTGCGGTAGCTGAGCAGTACTCGGGACAGGCGGGTTTGGAGTGAGCCTTCTGTGACTCGTTTAAGGCTCTGTTTGATGGTTTGTACTGCCCGCTCTGCCTGTCCATTGGAGGCTGGTTTAAACGGGGCCGAGGTGACATGTTTGATCCCATTGCGGGTCATGAATTCTTTAAATTCGGCACTGGTGAAACATGGCCCGTTGTCACTGACCAGTATGTCAGGCAGGCCGTGGGTGGCAAACATGGCCCTCAGGCTTTCAATGGTGGCGGTGGCGGTGCTTCCCGACATTATTTCACATTCAATCCATTTTGAAAAAGCATCCACCACCACAGGAACATTTTACCGAGAAACGGTCCCACATAGTCGACATGGATCCTCGACCATGGTCTGGAGGGCCAGGACCACAAACTTAGTGGTGCCTCTCTGGGCACGTTGCTCAACTGAGCACACACGCTGCATTGCCGTACACAGGACTCTAAGTCAGAGTCGATACCGGGCCACCACACGTGGGATCTGGCTATCGCTTTCATCATTACTATACCCGGGTGTGTGCTGTGGAGATCCGAGATGAACATCTCCCTGCCACTTTGGGTAGCACTACGCGGTTACCCCACAACAGGCAGTCTGCCTGAATGGACAGCTCGTCCTTTCGCCGCTGGAACGGCTTGATTGGCTCTTGCATTTCAACGGGGATGCTGGCCCAGCTCCCATGCATTACACAGCTTTTTTACTCGGGACAGCAGAGGATCTTGGCTGGTCCAAGTCCTAATCTGGCGGGCCGTGACAGGTGATTTAACATTTTCAATCACTTCCATGACCATCAACAAGTCTGCGGGCTGCGCCACCATCAACAAGTTTGCAGGCTGCGCCATTTCCACCCCCGTGGTGGGCAATGGTAGCCGACTGAGAGCATCCGCACAGTTCTCGGTGCCTGGCCTGTGGTGGACGGTATAGTTATACGCTGATAGCGCGAGTGCCCACCTTTGTATGTGGGCTGAGGCATTAGTATTTATCCCCTTGCTTTCAGCGAACAGGGATGTGAGGGGCTTGTGATCGGTTTCCAGCTCAAATTTGAGGCCAAACAGGTACCGATGCATTTTCTTTACCCCGAACACACGCGCTAATGCCTCTTTCTCAATCATGCTGTAGGCCCTCTCGGCCTTCGACAAGCTCCTGAAAGCATAGGCGACAGGTTGCAACTTCCCCGCAATGTTAGCTTGTTGTAATGCACACCCGACTCCGTACGACGACGCATCACAGGCTAACACAAGTCTTTTACACGGGTTATACAATACAAGCAGCTTGTTGGAGCATAAAATGTTTCTGGCTTTCTCAAAAGCAATTACTTGCTTTTTTCCCCATACCCAGTTCTCACCTTTGCGCAATAACACATGTAGGGGCTGTAAGAGGGTCTTTAACCACGGTAGGAAGTTACCAAAATAGTTGAGGAGTCCCAGGAACGACCGCAGCTCCGTGACATTCTGTGGCCTGGGCGCGTTCCTGATAACCTCTGTCTTGGCGTCTGTGGGCCGAATGCCATCCGCCATGATCTTTCTCCACAAAAACTTCACTTCTGTTGCCTTGAAGACGCATTTCGACCTCTTCAGCCGCAGCCCTACGCGATCCAGTCGCTGGAGGACCTCCTCCAGGTTTTGTAGGTGCTCGATGGTGTCCTGACCCGTGACCAATATGTCGTCCTGAAAGACCACCGTGTGTGGTACCGACTTGAGTAGGCTCTCTGTTTCTCTGGAAGATCGCTGCAGCCGACCGAATTCCAAACGGGCATCTGCTGTAGATGAAAAGTCCCTTGTGTGTGTTGATGCAGGTGAGGCCCTTCGAAGACTCCTCCAACTCCTGCATCATGTAGGCCGAAGTCAGGTCGAGCTTGGTGAACGTCTTACCTCCTGCCAGCGTCGCAAATAGGTCGTCTGCCTTAGGTAGAGGGTATTGGTCCTGTAGCGAGAAGCGATTAATAGTTACTTTATAGTCGCCGCAAATCCTGACCGTGCCATCACTTTTGAGTGCTGGAACAATTGGGTTGGCCCACTCGCTGAATTCCACTGGGGAGATGATGCCCTCGTGTTGCAGCCTGTCCAGCTCGATTTCCACTCTCTCCCTCATCATGTGAGGTACCGCTCGCGCCTTGTGGTGAATGGGTCGTGCCCCTGGGACCAGGTGGATCTGCACCTTCGCCCCGGAAAAGTTTCCAATGCCTGGCTCAAAAAGGGAAGGAAATTTGTCAAGAACCTGGGTACATGAGGCCTCATCGACATGTGATAGCACTCGGATGTCATCCCAGTTCCAACGGATTTTGCCCAGCCAGCTCCTACCAAGCAGTGTGGGGCCATCGCCTGGGACAATCCAGAGTGGCAATTCGTGCACCGTGTCCTCATAGGTGACCTTGACCATGGCGCTGCCCAGGACAGTGATGAGCTCTTTGGTGTACGTTCTCAGTTTCGTGTGGATGGGGCTCAGGGCTGGTCTGAGTGCCTTGTTGCACCACAGTCTCTCAAACATCTTTTTACTCATGATGGATTGGCTAGCGCCAGTGTCCAGTTCCATGGCTACGGGTAAGCCATTCAATTTTACATTCAGCATTATGGGTGGACATTTCGGCGAAAATGTGTGCACCCCGTGTACTTCAGCATCTGCCTCCTCTCTCTGAGGTTCGAAATTGCTTTGATCCGCCATGGACCGATTTTCCTCTGCCTCGTGGTGGTTAGCAGGTTTTGCAGAGCTTGCAGCTCGTCTGTAAGCTCATTGGAGGTGCCCCATTGTTCCACAGCTCTTGCAAACATACCCTTTGAAGCGGCACGAATAGGCTGAATGGAAGCCTCCACAACACCAACAAGGTGTGAATTGCCTTGCATTCATCCTTTGTCGCAGACTCTGAGTCATCTGGGTCACCTGAGGCCTGCAGGCAGTTGCAGACTCGTGGTTTCTGCCCTGTACATTTCTGCTCGCAAACACAGTTCCAGTTAATTTATGAACATTGCTAGCACTTGTGTGCTGAGAGATTTGTTTGGTGTTATCACTGGTGGACATAAACGCCTGTGCTATCGCAATGGCCTTATTGAGGGTCGGTGTCTCTACAGTCAAAAGTTTTTATAGGATGGTCTCGTGGCCAATGCCCAGTATAAAAAAGTCTCTGAGCATTTGCTTCAGGTAGCCATCAAACTCACATTGTCCTGCAAGTCGCCTGAGCTCGGCGACTTAGCTCGCCACTTCCTGACCTTCAGATAGCTGGCACATGTAGAACCGATACCTCGCCATCAGCACTGGAGTTCAGAAGAATGAGAGGGGATCTCATAGAAATGTTTAAAATTCTGACGGGTTTAGACAGGTTAGATGCAGGAAGAATGTTCCCAATGTTGGGGAAGTCCAGAACCAGGGGACACAGTCTAAGGATAAGGGGTAAGCCATTTAGGACCGAGATGAGGAGAAACTTCTTCACTCAGAGAGTGGTGAACCTGTGGAATTCTCTACCACAGAAAGTTGTTGAGGCCAACTCACTAAATATATTCAAAAAGGACTTAGATGTAGTCCTTACTACTTGGGGGATCAAGGGGTATGGCGAGAAAGCAGGAATGGGGTACTGAAGTTGCATGTTCAGCCATGAACTCATTGAATGGCAGTGCAGGTTCGAAGGGCCGAATGGCCTACTCCTGCACCTATTTTCTATGTCTATGTCAATGTCTATGTCTAACACGCTCTCCCTCGGGTTAAGATGCTCCCGAACCAATGTACACAGCTCCTCATACGACTTATCTGTGGGTTTCACCGGAGCCAGAAGATTCTTCATGAGGCTGTAGGCCGGTGCCCCACAGACTGTGAGGAGGACTGCTCTCCTTTTTGCAGTGCTTCCTTCTCCGTCCAGCTCGTTGGCTACAAAATACTGGTCTAGCCGTTTGACATAGGCTTCCCAGTCCTCACCCTCCGAGAACTTCTCCATGATGCCCACAGTTTGCTGCATCTTTGCATTGGATTCGTATACTCGTCGCCAGTTATTGTGTTCCTAACAGAGATGAGGCTGCACACAGGGAGGTTAAAGTAACAGTGACCTCAGTCTTTATTAAGACACTTCAGAGTGAGGAACAGACCTTATATACAGTGCTCCCAAGGGATGCTGGGATCCCTTGGGACTTCAGGGGATGCGCTCCCTGGTGGCGGAACATGAGAGTGCATGCTTTACAGATACACAACAGAAACATTCTCTCTGTATCCACTCTATCAAAACCTTTCATCATTTTAAAGACCTCTATTAGGTCACCCCTCAGCCTTCTATTTTCAAGAGTAAAGGGACTCAGCCTGTTCATCCTTTCCTGATATATATACCCTCGCATTTCTGGTATTATCCTTGTAAATCTTCTCTGCACCCTCTCCTGTGCCTCGATATCCTTTCTATAATATGGCGACCAGAACTGTACGCAGTACTCTAAGTGTGGTCTAACCAAGGTTCCGTACAGATTTAGCATAAATTGTTCAAGCCTGGCCTTTGGGAATGCTGTAGAAACCTCTGGTACAGATATTTGCTGTTGCAGTCTTAAGTTTTGTAGTTAATTCTTAGAATTAAATATAAAATGGAACCTAATATAGAGCATAGAATATAAGTAATTACTTTACAAAATGGATTTTGTAACTCAACTTAATTTCTAACATAGAACTTTGTCTATTTTTTTTTAAAAGAGTTAGTGTCATCAATTTGTTTTGTTGAGGAAGGTGACGGAAAAGCAGAAACACAGCATGCTGTCCTTCCTTGCACTTCTTATCATCATCGGCAGTCCCTCGCAATCGAGGAAGACTTGCTTCCACTCTAAAAGTGAGTTCTCAGGTGACTGAACAGTCCAATACAGGAATTACAGTCTCTGTCACAGGTGGGACAGACAGTGGTTGAAGGAAAGGGTGGGTGGGACTGGTTTGCCGCACGCTCCTTCCGCTGCCTGCGCTTGGTTTCTGCATGCTCTCGGCGATGAGACTCGAGGTGCTCAGCGCCCTCCCAGATGCACTTCCTCCACTTAGGGCGGTCTTTGGCCAGGGACTCCCAGATGTCGGTGGGGATGTTGCATTTTATCAAGGAGGCTTTGAGGGTGTCCTTGAAATGTTTCCTGTGCCCACCCTGGGCTCGCTTGCCGTGTAGGAGTTCTGAGTAGAGCGCTTGCTTTGGGAGTCTCGTGTCGGGCAAGTGGACAATGTGGCCCCGCCCATCGGAGCTGGTCGAGTGTGGTCAGTGCTTCGATGCTGGGGATGTTGGCCTGATCGAGAACACTGATGTTGGTGTGTCTGTCCTCCCAGGGGATTTGTAGGATCTTGCGGAGACATCGTTGGTGGTATTTCTCCAGCGCTTTGGTGTCTACTGTACATGGTCCACGTCTCTGAGCCATACAGGAGGGCAGGTATCACTACAGCCCTGTGGACCCGAAGACCTTGCCCTCAAATCTGGCACCAAACTTATAGTTGCTCTTCTACAGCATCTTTAATGTAGCAAACCGTCCCACTGTGCTTCAGAAAGGGAAGCAGGGGCAAGAGGAGTTGGAAGAGTTAGGGGCTGTGATGGCAAGTTAGGTTTTGCACAGGCTTTTGAAGATAGGAACAATACATCAAACTGAGGAGCAGATTAAATAAATCCCATCTTCATCTATCATAGAATCATATAGCACAGGAGGTGGCTGTGCAGACCATCAAGCGTTTGATGAAGCTATCCAAATAGTCCCACCCCCCGTGCTCTTTCCCCATAGGCCTGGACAGGTTTCCTTTCAGTATTTCTTTCTAGAGTTACTATTGAATCTTCTTCCAACGCCCTCTCAGGCAGTGCGTTCCAGATCACAACTTGCTCCATCTGGTTCTTTTGCCAATTATCTTAAACCCTTGACCTCTGGATAGTCATCATCCTGCCAGTGGAAGCAGTTTCTCCTTTACTCTTATCAAAACCCCTCTTCATTTCATGAAATCTGCCCTTAACGCAAGAATGGTAGACAGTTAAGCTATGATGATTCAAATGCCTTCCTCTTGAATGTAATATCTCCAAGTTTGCAGATGATACTAAGCTGGGTGGCGGTGTGAGCTGTGAGGAGGATGCTAAGAGGTTGCAGGGTAACTTGGACAGGTTAGGTGAGTGGGCAAATGCATGGCAGATGCAGTATAATGTGGATAAATGTGAGGTTATCCACTTTGGTGGCAAAAAGAGGAAGGCAGAATATTATCTGAATGGTGACAGATTAGGAAAAGGGGAGGTGCAGCGAGACCTGGGTGTCATGGTACATCAGTCATTGAAAGTTGGCATGCAGGTACAGCAGGCGGTGAAGGCGGCAAATGGTATGTTGGTCTTCATAGCGAGAGGATTTGAGTATAGGAGCAGGGAGGTCTTACTGCAGTTGTACAGGGCCTTGGTGAGGCCTCACCTGGAATATTGTGTTCAGTTTTGGTCTCCTAATCTGAGGAAGGACGTTTTTGCTATTGAGAGAGTGCAGCGAAGGTTCGCCAGACTGATTCCCGGGATGGTAGGACTGACATATGAGGAGAGACAGGATACACTAGGCTTATAATCACTGAGAGGGGATCTCATAGAAACATAAAATTCTGACAGGATTGGACAGGTTTGATGCAGGAAGAATGTTCCCGATGTTGGGGAAGTCTAGAACCAGGGGTCACAGTCTAAGGATAAGGGGTAAGCCATTTAGGACTGAGATGAAGAGAAACTTCTTCACTCAGAGAATTGTGAACCTGTGAAAGTTGTTGAGGTCAGTTCGTTAGATATATTCAAAAGGGAGTTGATGTGGCCCTTACGGCTAAAGGAATCAAGGGGTATGGAGAGAAAGCAGGAGTGGGGTACTGAAGGTGAATGATCAGCCATGATCATATTGAATGGTGGTGCAGGCTCAAAGGGCCGAATGGCCTACTCCTGCACCTATTTTCTATGTTTCGATGTCTCATCCAAATCGATCTTTGAGAAAGGGATGAAATGTGGAGAAATCTATACGACTTCATAAAACATAAAAAATTATTTGCTTGGAGAAGTTGGTAGTTTCCAATTATGTCTGAATGCTTAGTGTTCAAATCAATCTTCTGAAAAATCTATATACATTATGCACAATCTCTCCTCTTTCACACTCGTGATACTCCTCACACCTCCTTTAGATGAAAGAGTTGGGGTTTTCTCTTTCCTAGTCTATCACAAGCTATTGAACGTGGAGTGCATCAGTCACAGATTGCAGTCTTGATAGCTTCTTCTTGCCAGGTGTGGTGACTGTCCAGTTTTAACACCTCATCACCAATATATGGCTTTAAATCCATCTTTTGATATTGTCTGCCTTATGTGATCAAAGAGCATGTCCAGTGACCTTGGCAAGATACCATCTTTAGCAGTACCTTGAATAGTGTAAGTCTTCCCAGCATTTGCAACTCCGTAGGTAAACACCAAACTGTTTTGCCCTTGGAGGTATTGTTTAACGAAACCTAGGACTGAAGACTAGGACCTGGAGGTCAGATTTAATACCACAGAAATGTTCCATGTCAAGCCATTTATTTTAATGCTGAAATGACCATAATCTTGAAGATATAAGATGAAGGGGTTCGATAGGGTAGACGGATAGCATTCAGCATAGTAAAATGTTCCAAGTACAAGGAGAAACGAGGCACATGACCAAAAGCTTGGTCAAAGAGGTAGGTTTTAAGGAGCGTCTTAAATGAGGAAAGAGAGGTAGAGAGGGGGAGAGCTTTAGGGAGGGAGTTCCAGAGCTTGGGGCCCAGGCAACAGAAGGCACGGCCACCGATGGTGAGCGATTATAATGACGGATGTTCAAGGGGGCAGAATTAGAGGAGCGCAGACATCTCGGGGGGGTTGTGGGGCTGGAGGAGATTACAGAGATAGGGAGGGGCGAGGGCCATGGAGGGATTTGAAAACCAGGATGAGAATTTTGAAATCAAGGCGTTGCTTCACCGGAAGCCAATGTAGGTCATCGAGCACGGGGGGTGATGGGTGAGCGGGACTCGGTGCGAGTTAGGACACGGGGCAACTGAGTTTTGGATGACCTCAAGTTTATGTCGGGTAGAATGTGGGAGGCCAGCCAGAAGTGTGTTGGAATAGTCAAGTCTAGAGGTAACAAAGGCATCGATGAGGGCTTCAGCAGCAGAACAGCTGAGGCAGGGCTGGAGACGGGCGATGTTACAGAGGTAGAAATAGGCATCCTTAGTTATGCCGCGGATATGTGGTCAGCAGCTCATTTCAGGGTCAAATATAACACGAAGGTTGCAAACAGTGTGGTTCAGCCTCAGACTTCTACCAGTGGCTAGGACCGAAAACAATGTCTTTGGACTTCCCAATATTCAATTGGAGAACATTTCTGCTCACCCAGTTCTCGAATGGTTTCTTGCCAGTAGCGTGTCAGACAACCTAGTTCGATTTCACCTTGCGGATCAGATCCGTTGCAGTGTGGCAATGCTACAATAGTTCACGATGACCACCCCGAATATCCTGCCAACGTTTGTTCCCGTTGCTTTGTTGCAAGGGATGCAAATTCTGCGACGGCATCTACATTCATCTGTTCAGATATTTTGATGCCCTTCCCCATCCATCCAGTGACCAAGGTACACCAATCCAGCGACCCCAAAGCTAATGCGTCTCGGCATTGATGGTCAACAATGTCTTGCTCAACTGGGCTGGTACATCTGTGACGTGGCAAGATGTTCAACCCACACCCAACTGAGAACACTACACTCGCCAACGCAATGCTCGACCCAGCAGGATGGAATCCACCAGCCGCTAGTCCGTGCAGGACACATTCATCATCCCAAAGGGCTAAACCGGGAATTGCTACACGGGAGGCAAACATGGAGTACACTCAGGATCTGACACTCGGCAGTACCTGTTTACTCTGATCAGGACCAGAGCCTAAGCTACTTAACGCATCTCGGCCTCTCAACCATTCCCTCCACGCAACGCATAGGGAATCTAATTGGCTTCTGTTCAGTCATATTAGAAACTTGCATTTATATAGTGCCTTTCACCACCTCAGACCTTCCAAAGCACTTTACAGCCAATTAAGTACTTTGAAGTGTAGTCACTGTTGTAAAGTGGGAAATGCAGCAGCCAATACGTGCCTAGCAAGCTCCCACAAACAGCAATGTGATAATAGCCAGATAATTTGTGGGTTGAGGGATAAATATTGGGAGAGGACACCGGGGAGAACTCCCCTGCTCTTCTTCGAAATAGTGGCCATGGAATCTTTTACATCCACCCGAGAGCAGACAGGATCTTGGCTCAACATCTTATTTGAAAGAAAGCACCTGTGGCAGTGCGGCGCTCCCTCAGCACTGTACTGGAGTGTCAGCCGAGATTTGTGTGCTCAAGTCTCTGGAGCGGGGCTTGAACCCACAACCTCCTGACCCAGAGGTGGGAATGCTGCCCACTGAGCCAAGGCTGACAATATTACATGACCCAGCACTGATCTCTCTCAAAGGCCGTTATAGTTTGGTCATGTTTTTGCAACTGAATTCCACCACATTCCTTTGGAGCAAAGGTTTTTGAAACCAAACATTTTTTTACACAAACAAATTTCTAGGATTTTATTACTTTAATCGAATTTTGTGTTACATAAATTGGTTAATAACGAAATATTTCATAAGTACAGTCCTTGTCTCCACGTACACACAGGCCTCTGGCTTTAGGGAATCTAGACCCTACAGTTGCACAGTCATCGATGTCTGCAACATTGCATTATAAATAAAGGTGTTATTGAAAGGTACAAACTGCCTTGTGATGATTTTGATGGTCTCCTGGGCAGCAGCTCCTGGAGAAATAAAAAGATGTCCCATAAACAGTTGTTAAAGCAGATTACTGTTAACTAACAAACCATAATGGTAAACGTGGCCTTTCGAGACTAGGAACTGGAGGAGCAAAGGGATTTGAGCGCCCAGGTACCAAGTCCCGGCCAGAATGCAGGAGATGATTGGGGAATTCCCCCGTCAATCACGCCTGGAGACCACACAGCTGTCAGCGACTGGAATCAATGTCACGCACATCATTTCTATTCTATAACTATTCCTCCACATGTTGCTGGAGAAAATAATCCTGCTGCACTCGGGAGAGATTCAATCAGGAATTCTGTTTGCTGTAGTTTAAGTAGACTCTGTAGACTGCAAGTCCCACCTGGCCTCCAGCTCATTGGCTGACACGGTGGGGTCACCACTCACTGAACAAAGTAGCACCACCTTCTAAACGGCCTTTTGTGTGAATGGGGTGATCAAAAAGCAGGGAAATGGGATGAAAGTACAGCTCTGATATGGCTCAGGCACCGATACAGATACGATGAGCCATACCAGAGGCAGATTAGAGAGATGCAGATTTATACCCTGGGCAGTACAGCCATTGGAAACATACTGACAGAAGACATACTCTACTGATCCCAGGATTGCAATTCCAGCCAGTGGGTTTTTAAATCCTCTCCAACTCAGTGGAGTTTATTCTATTATGCTGAAGTTTGAGGCGAGCAGATGGAGTTCAATGTGAGGTCAATCACTCTGGGGCCAAGAAAGACAAAAATCGGAATATTTTCTTATTGGCCAGGGACTAGGAACTGTGCAGGAGTGGTGGGATTTGGGTGCCTAGATACACAAACTGCTAAAAGCTAATGCTCAGGTACCAAAAGCAATGAAAAAGGCGAATGGAATGTTGGCCTTTATCTCAAGGGGGGCGAGAGTGGAAGAGACGCTTCAGTTGTACAGAGCCTCGGTCACTGGACACGGTGTTCAGGCCTGGGCCCTGCCCCTCAGGGAGGATATACTGGCCTCCGAGGGGGAGCAGCGCAGGTTCACCAGACTGATACCAGGGCTGAAAGGGGTAAAATACAAGGACACGTTGTATAAATGTGGCTTGTATTCCCTCGAGTTTATAGGGTCGAAGTTGTGATCAAATGGAGATGTTTACAATGATCTGGAACTCCCTCCCCCAAAGGCTGTAGATGCTGGGGGTCAATTGGAGATTTGAGGACCAAGATGGGAGACCTTTTTGTCAGGTAAGGGTGTCAAGGGAAATGGAGCAACAGTGGAGAACTGGAGTTGGGGCACAGATCAAGCATCTAACTGAATGGCGAAACATTAAAGTCAGCATCTTAAGGCAATTTATATATATTTTTTGAAACTTTGGGAACAGGCGGGGCAGGGAGAGACCAGACCGGCTCACATTTAAAAGACGACTAAAGCGACAAACGATTGCAACTGGGAATAATCGAATAAAAACGGCAACATACCTCCCAGAAACGAGGCAACAGCATGTGGTTCTGAAGCACCATAGCGACAACTGAAAGAGAGCAAGTATTGTCTTCTGAAAACTCTATCCATACAGTTCCTCGTGGATTAAAACCGTCTATAAAGCAATGATCACTTCCCCTTAAAGCTAGCATGCAATAAACGCTCTCAAAGCTCCTTTAAAAAAACATTTGTTCATGGGAGATGAACGTCGCTGGCAAGGCCGGCATTTATTGCCCATCCCTAACTGCCCCTTGGGAAGGTGGTGGGGAGCCGCCGTCTTGAACCGCTGCAGTCCGTGTGGTGAAGGTATTAACACCCTCTATGACCCACAATCTGTGTCCGACTGCTCTCAATGTTTAATCAAATCCGTCTTCTGATTTTACTTTATCCCAGCAATAGGCATCGCTGACAGTACTGAGAAAGTGAGACTGCGATCGTACTGGGAGAGAGAGAGAGAGAGAGACTGTGATCGTACTGGGAGAGAGAGAGAGTGAGACTGTGATCGTACTGGGAGAGAGAGAGAGAGACTGTGATCGTACTGGGAGAGAGAGAGAGAGAGACTGTGATCGTACTGGGAGAGAGAGAGAGAGAGAGACTGCGATCGTACTGGGAGAGAGAGAGAGTGAGACTGTGATCGTACTGGGGGAGAGAGAGAGAGAGACTGCGATCGTACTGGGAGAGAGAGAGAGAGACTGCGATCGTACTGGGAGAGAGAGAGAGAGACTGCGATCGTACTGGGAGAGAGAGAGAGAGACTGCGATCGTACTGGGAGAGAGAGAGAGAGACTGCGATCGTACTGGGAGAGAGAGAGAGAGAGAGACTGCGATCGTACTGGGAGAGAGAGAAAGTGAGACTGCGATCGCACTGGGAGAGAGAGAAAGTGAGACTGCGATCGTACTGGGAGAGAGAGAGAGAGACTGCGATCGT